>NW_027646326.1:0-55118 GCF_951394435.1 Stenella coeruleoalba
AACCCTTCCCCGAAGCCTGACCCTCACCCGTCCCCTAATCCTAACCCGTACGCTAACACTAACCCGCGCCCTCACACGCACGCTCCCCCTAAAGCGTTGCCGTACCCTCACCTGGACCCTAAACCGTCCCCGTCCCCTAACCCTAACCCTAGCCCGAACCCTAACCCTAACCCTTCCCCGAAGCCTGACCCTCACCCGTCCCCTAATCCTAACCCGTACGCTAACACTAACCCGCGCCCTCACACGCACGCTCCCCCTAAAGCGTTGCCGTACCCTCACCTGGACCCTAAACCGTCCCTGTCCCCTAACCCTAACCCTAGCCCGAACCCTAACCCTAACCCTTCCCCGAAGCCTGACCCTCACCCGTCCCCTAATCCTAACCCGTACGCTAACACTAACCCGCGCCCTCACACGCACGCTCCCCCTAAAGCGTTGCCGTACCCTCACCTGGACCCTAAACCGTCCCTGTCCCCTAACCCTAACCCTAGCCCGAACCCTAACCCTAACCCTTCCCCGAAGCCTGACCCTCACCCGTCCCCTAATCCTAACCCGTACGCTAACACTAACCCGCGCCCTCACACGCACGCTCCCCCTAAAGCGTTGCCGTACCCTCACCTGGACCCTAAACCGTCCCCGTCCCCTAACCCTAACCCTAGCCCGAACCCTAACCCTAACCCTTCCCCGAAGCCTCACCCTCACCCGTCCCCTAATCCTAACCCGTACGCTAACACTAACCCGCGCCCTCACACGCACGCTCCCCCTAAAGCGTTGCCGTACCCTCACCTGGACCCTAAACCGTCCCCGTCCCCTAACCCTAACCCTAGCCCGAACCCTAACCCTAACTCTTCCCCGAAGCCTGACCCTCACCCGTCCCCTAATCCTAACCCGTACGCTAACACTAACCCGCGCCCTCACACGCACGCTCCCCCTAAAGCGTTGCCGTACCCTCACCTGGACCCTAAACCGTCCCCGTCCCCTAACCCTAACCCTAGCCCGAACCCTAACCCTAACCCTTCCCCGAAGCCTGACCCTCACCCGTCC
This sequence comes from Stenella coeruleoalba, assembly GCF_951394435.1. NCBI lineage: Eukaryota > Metazoa > Chordata > Mammalia > Artiodactyla > Delphinidae > Stenella > Stenella coeruleoalba. Next base: position 1,042 of record NW_027646326.1, read on the forward strand.
CCTAATCCTAACCCGTACGCTAACACTAACCCGCGCCCTCACACGCACGCTCCCCCTAAAGCGTTGCCGTACCCTCACCTGGACCCTAAACCGTCCCCGTCGCCTAACCCTAACCCTAGCCCGAACCCTAACCCTAACCCTTCCCCGAAGCCTGACCCTCACCCGTCCCCTAATCCTAACCCGTACGCTAACACTAACCCGCGCCCTCACACGCACGCTCCCCCTAAAGCGTTGCCGTACCCTCACCTGGACCCTAAACCGTCCCCGTCCCCTAACCCTAACCCTAGCCCGAACCCTAACCCTAACCCTTCCCCGAAGCCTGACCCTCACCCGTCCCCTAATCCTAACCCGTACGCTAACACTAACCCGCGCCCTCACACGTACGCTCCCCCTAAAGCGTTGCCGTACCCTCACCTGGACCCTAAACCGTCCCCGTCCCCTAACCCTAACCCTAGCCCGAACCCTAACCCTAACCCTTCCCCGAAGCCTGACCCTCACCCGTCCCCTAATCCTAACCCGTACGCTAACACTAACCCGCGCCCTCACACGCACGCTCCCCCTAAAGCGTTGCCGTACCCTCACCTGGACCCTAAACCGTCCCCGTCCCCTAACCCTAACCCTAGCCCGAACCCTAACCCTAACCCTTCCCCGAAGCCTGACCCTCACCCGTCCCCTAATCCTAACCCGTACGCTAACACTAACCCGCGCCCTCACACGCACGCTCCCCCTAAAGCGTTGCCGTACCCTCACCTGGACCCTAAACCGTCCCCGTCCCCTAACCCTAACCCTAGCCCGAACCCTAACCCTAACCCTTCCCCGAAGCCTGACCCTCACCCGTCCCCTAATCCTAAACCGTACGCTAACACTAACCCGCGCCCTCACACGCACGCTCCCCCTAAAGCGTTGCCGTACCCTCACCTGGACCCTAAACCGTCCCCGTCCCCTAACCCTAACCCTAGCCCGAACCCTAACCCTAACCCTTCCCCGAAGCCTGACCCTCACCCGTCCCCTAATCCTAACCCGTACGCTAACACTAACCCGCGCCCTCACACGCACGCTCCCCCTAAAGCGTTGCCGTACCCTCACCTGGACCCTAAACCGTCCCCGCCCCCTAACACTAACCCTAGCCCGAACCCTAACCCTAACCCTTCCCCGAAGCCTGACCCTCACCCGTCCCCTATTCCTAACCCGTACGCTAACACTAACCCGCGCCCTCACACGCACGCTCCCCCTAAAGCGTTGCCGTACCCTCACCTGGACCCTAAACCGTCCCCGCCCCCTAACCCTAACCCTAGCCCGAACCCTAACCCTAACCCTTCCCCGAAGCCTGACCCTCACCCGTCCCCTAATCCTAACCCGTACGCTAACACTAACCCGCGCCCTCACACGCACGCTCCCCCTAAAGCGTTGCCGTACCCTCACCTGGACCCTAAACCGTCCCCGTCCCCTAACCCTAACCCTAGCCCGAACCCTAACCCTAACCCTTCCCCGAAGCCTGACCCTCACCCGTCCCCTAATCCTAACCCGTACGCTAACACTAACCCGCGCCCTCACACGTACGCTCCCCCTAAAGCGTTGCCGTACCCTCACCTGGACCCTAAACCGTCCCCGTCCCCTAACCCTAACCCTAGCCCGAACCCTAACCCTAACCCTTCCCCGAAGCCTGACCCTCACCCGTCCCCTAATCCTAACCCGTACGCTAACACTAACCCGCGCCCTCACACGCACGCTCCCCCTAAAGCGTTGCCGTACCCTCACCTGGACCCTAAACCGTCCCCGTCCCCTAACCCTAACCCTAGCCCGAACCCTAACCCTAACCCTTCCCCGAAGCCTGACCCTCACCCGTCCCCTAATCCTAACCCGTACGCTAACACTAACCCGCGCCCTCACATGCACGCTCCCCCTAAAGCGTTGCGGTACCCTCACCTGGACCCTAAACCGTCCCCGTCCCCTAACCCTAACCCTAGCCCGAACCCTAACCCTAACCCTTCCCCGAAGCCTCACCCTCACCCGTCCCCTAATCCTAACCCGTACGCTAACACTAACCCGCGCCCTCACACGCACGCTCCCCCTAAAGCGTTGCCGTACCCTCACCTGGACCCTAAACTGTCCCCGTCCCCTAACCCTAACCCTAGCCCGAACCCTAACCCTAACCCTTCCCCGAAGCCTGACCCTCACCCGTCCCCTAATCCTAACCCGTACGCTAACACTAACCCGCGCCCTCACACGCACGCTGCCCCTAAAGCGTTGCCGTACCCTCACCTGGACCCGAAACCGTCCCCTAACCCTAACCCTAACCCTAGCCCGAACCCTAACCCTAACCCTTCCCCGAAGCCTGACCCTCACCCGTCCCCTAATCCTAACCCGTACGCTAACACTAACCCGCGCCCTCACACGCACGCTCCCCCTAAAGCGTTGCCGTACCCTCACCTGGACCCTAAACCGTCCCCGCCCCCTAACCCTAACCCTAGCCCGAACCCTAACCCTAACCCTTCCCCGAAGCCTGACACTCACCCGTCCCCTATTCCTAACCCGTACGCTAACACTAACCCGCGCCCTCACACGCACGCTCCCCCTAAAGCGTTGCCGTACCCTCACCTGGACCCTAAACCGTCCCCGCCCCCTAACCCTAACCCTAGCCCGAACCCTAACCCTAACCCTTCCCCGAAGCCTGACCCTCACCCGTCCCCTAATCCTAACCCGAACGCTAACACTAACCCGCGCCCTCACACGCACGCTCCCCCTAAAGCGTTGCCGTACCCTCACCTGGACCCTAAACCGTCCCCGTCCCCTAACCCTAACCCTAGCCCGAACCCTAACCCTAACCCTTCCCTGAAGCCTGACCCTCACCCGTCCCCTAATCCTAACCCGTACGCTAACACTAACCCGCGCCCTCACACGCACGCTCCCCCTAAAGCGTTGCCGTACCCTCACCTGGACCCTAAACCGTCCCCGTCCCCTAACCCTAACCCTAGCCCGAACCCTAACCCTAACCCTTCCCCGAAGCCTGACCCTCACCCGTCCCCTAATCCTAACCCGTACGCTAACACTAACCCGCGCCCTCACACGTACGCTCCCCCTAAAGCGTTGCCGTACCCTCACCTGGACCCTAAACCGTCCCCGTCCCCTAACCCTAACCCTAGCCCGAACCCTAACCCTAACCCTTCCCCGAAGCCTGTCCCTCACCCGTCCCCTAATCCTAACCCGTACGCTAACACTAACCCGCGCCCTCACACGCACGCTCCCCCTAAAGCGTTGCCGTACCCTCACCTGGACCCTAAACCGTCCCCGTCCCCTAACCCTAACCCTAGCCCGAACCCTAACCCTAACCCTTCCCCGAAGCCTGACCCTCACCCGTCCCCTAATCCTAACCCGTACGCTAACACTAACCCGCGCCCTCACACGCACGCTCCCCCTAAAGCGTTGCCGTACCCTCACCTGGACCCTAAACCGTCCCCGTCCCCTAACCCTAACCCTAGCCCGAACCCTAACCCTAACCCTTCCCCGAAGCCTCACCCTCACCCGTCCCCTAATCCTAACCCGTACGCTAACACTAACCCGCGCCCTCACACGCACGCTCCCCCTAAAGCGTTGCCGTACCCTCACCTGGACCCTAAACTGTCCCCGTCCCCTAACCCTAACCCTAGCCCGAACCCTAACCCTAACCCTTCCCCGAAGCCTGACCCTCACCCGTCCCCTAATCCTAACCCGTACGCTAACACTAACCCGCGCCCTCACACGGATGCTCCCCCTAAAGCGTTGCCGTACCCTCACCTGGACCCGAAACCGTCCCCTAACCCTAACCCTAACCCTAGCCCGAACCCTAACCCTAACCCTTCCCCGAAGCCTGACCCTCACCCGTCCCCTAATCCTAACCCGTACGCTAACACTAACCCGCGCCCTCACACGCACGCTCCCCCTAAAGCGTTGCCGTACCCTCACCTGGACCCTAAACCATCCCCGTCCCCTAACCCTAACCCTAGCCCGAACCCTAACCCTAACCCTTCCCCGAAGCCTGACCCTCACCCGTCCCCTAATCCTAACCCGTACGCTAACACTAACCCGCGCCCTCACACGCACGCTCCCCCTAAAGCGTTGCCGTACCCTCACCTGGACCCTAAACCGTCCCCGTCCCCTAACCCTAACCCTAGCCCGAACCCTAACCCTAACCCTTCCCCGAAGCCTGACCCTCACCCGTCCCCTAATCCTAACCCGTACGCTAACACTAACCCGCGCCCTCACACGCACGCTCCCCCTAAAGCGTTGCCGTACCCTCACCTGGACCGTAAACTGTCCCCGTCCCCTAACCCTAACCCTAGCCCGAACCCTAACCCTAACCCATCCCCGAAGCCTGACCCTCACCCGTCCCCTAATCCTAACCCGTATGCTAACACTAACCCGTGCCCTCACACGCACGCTCCCCCTAAAGCGTTGCCGTACCCTCACCTGGACCCTAAACCGTCCCCGCCCCCTAACCCTAACCCTAGCCCGAACCCTAACCCTAACCCTTCCCCGAAGCCTGACCCTCACCCGTCCCCTAATCCTAACCCGTACGCTAACACTAACCCGCGCCCTCACACGCACGCTCCCCCTAAAGCGTTGCCGTACCCTCACCTGGACCCTAAACCGTCCCCGTCCCCTATCCCTAACCCTAGCCCGAACCCTAACCCTAACCCTTCCCCGAAGCCTGACCCTCACCCGTCCCCTAATCCTAACCCCTACGCTAACACTAACCCGCGCCCTCACACGCACGCTCCCCCTAATGCGTTGCCGTACCCTCACCTGGACCCTAAACCGTCCCCGTCCCCTAACCCTAACCCTAGCCCGAACCCTAACCCTAACCCTTCCCCGAAGCCTGACCCTCACCCGTCCCCTAATCCTAACCCGTACGCTAACACTAACCCGCGCCCTCACACGCACGCTCCCCCTAAAGCGTTGCCGTACCCTCACCTGGACCCTAAACCGTCCCCGTCCCCTAACCCTAACCCTAGCCCGAACCCTAACCCTAACCCTTCCCCGAAGCCTGACCCTCACCCGTCCCCTAATCCTAACCCGTACGCTAACACTAACCCGCGCCCTCACACGCACGCTCCCCCTAAAGCGTTGCCGTACCCTCACCTGGACCCTAAACCGTCCCCGTCCCCTAACCCTAACCCTAGCCCGAACCCTAACCCTAACCCTTCCCCGAAGCCTGACCCTCACCCGTCCCCTAATCCTAACCCGTACGCTAACACTAACCCGCGCCCTCACACGCACGCTCCCCCTAAAGCGTTGCCGTACCCTCACCTGGACCCTAAACCGTCCCCGTCCCCTAACCCTAACCCTAGCCCGAACCCTAACCCTAACCCTTCCCCGAAGCCTGACCCTCACCCGTCCCCTAATCCTAACCCGTACGCTAACACTAACCCGCGCCATCACACGCACGCTCCCCCTAAAGTGTTGCCGTACCCTCACCTGGACCCTAAACCGTCCCCGTCCCCTAACCCTAACCCTAGCCCGAACCCTAACCCTAACCCTTCCCCGAAGCCTGACCCTCACCCGTCCCCTAATCCTAACCCGTACGCTAACACTAACCCGCGCCCTCACACGCACGCTCCCCCTAAAGCGTTGCCGTACCCTCACCTGGACCCTAAACCGTCCCCGTTCCCTAATCCTAACCCTAGCCCGAACCCTAACCCTAACCCTTCCCCGAAGCCTGACCCTCACCCGTCCCCTAATCCTAACCCGTACGCTAACACTAACCCGCGCCCTCACACGCACGCTCCCCCTAAAGCGTTGCCGTACCCTCACCTGGACCCTAAACCGTCCCCGTCCCCTAACCCTAACCCTAGCCCGAACCCTAACCCTAACCCTTCCCCGAAGCCTGACCCTCACCCGTCCCCTAATCCTAACCCGTACGCTAACACTAACCCGCGCCCTCACACGCACGCTCCCCCTAAAGCGTTGCCGTACCCTCACCTGGACCCTAAACCGTCCCCGTCCCCTAACCCTAACCCTAGCCCGAACCCTAACCCTAACCCTTCCCCGAAGCCTGACCCTCACCCGTCCCCTAATCCTAACCCGTACGCTAACACTAACCCGCGCCCTCACACGCACGCTCCCCCTAAAGCGTTGCCGTACCCTCACCTGGACCCTAAACCGTCCCTGTCCCCTAACCCTAACCCTAGCCCGAACCCTAACCCTAACCCTTCCCCGAAGCCTGACCCTCACCCGTCCCCTAATCCTAACCCGTACGCTAACACTAACCCGCGCCCTCACACGCACGCTCCCCCTAAAGCGTTGCCGTACCCTCACCTGGACCCTAAACCGTCCCCGTCCCCTAACCCTAACCCTAGCCCGAACCCTAACCCTAACCCTTCCCCGAAGCCTGACCCTCACCCGTCCCCTAATCCTAACCCGTACGCTAACACTAACCCGCGCCCTCACACGCACGCTCCCCCTAAAGCGTTGCTGTACCCTCACCTGGACCCTAAACCGTCCCCGTCCCCTAACCCTAACCCTAGCCCGAACCCTAACCCTAACTCTTCCCCGAAGCCTGACCCTCACCCGTCCCCTAATCCTAACCCGTACGCTAACACTAACCCGCGCCCTCACACGCACGCTCCCCCTAAAGCGTTGCCGTACCCTCACCTGGACCCTAAACCGTCCCCGTCCCCTAACCCTAACCCTAGCCCGAACCCTAACCCTAACCCTTCCCCGAAGCCTGACCCTCACCCGTCCCCTAATCCTAACCCGTACGCTAACACTAACCCGCGCCCTCACACGCACGCTCCCCCTAAAGCGTTGCCGTACCCTCACCTGGACCCTAAACCGTCCCCGTCCCCTAACCCTAACCCTAGCCCGAACCCTAACCCTAACCCTTCCCCGAAGCCTGACCCTCACCCGTCCCCTAATCCTAACCCGTACGCTAACACTAACCCGCGCCCTGACACGCACGCTCCCCCTAAAGTGTTGCCGTACCCTCACCTGGACCCTAAATCGTCCCCGTCCCCTAACCCTAACCCTAGCCCGAACCCTAACCCTAACCCTTCCCCGAAGCCTGACCCTCACCCGTCCCCTAATCCTAACCCGTACGCTAACACTAACCCGCGCCCACACACGCACGCTCCCCCTAAAGCGTTGCCGTGCCCTCACCTGGACCCTAAACCGTCCCCGTCCCCTAACCCTAACCCTAGCCCGAACCCTAACCCTAACCCTTCCCCGAAGCCTGACCCTCACCCGTCCCCTAATCCTAACCCGTACGCTAACACTAACCCGCGCCCTCACACGCACGCTCCCCCTAAAGCGTTGCCGTACCCTCACCTGGACCCTAAACTGTCCCCGTCCCCTAACCCTAACCCTAGCCCGAACCCTAACCCTAAACCTTCCCCGAAGCCTGACCCTCACCCGTCCCCTAATCCTAACCCGTACGCTAACACTAACCCGCGCCCTCACACGCACGCTCCCCCTAAAGCGTTGCCGTACCCTCACCTGGACCGGAAACCGTCCCCGTCCCCTAACCCTAACCCTAGCCCGAACCCTAACCCTAACCCTTCCCCGAAGCCTGACCCTCACCCGTCCCCTAATCCTAACCCGTACGCTAACACTAACCCGCGCCCTCACACGCACGCTCCCCCTAAAGCGTTGCCGTACCCTCACCTGGACCCGAAACCGTCCCCGTCCCCTAACCCTAACCCTAGCCCGAACCCTAACCCTAACCCTTCCCCGAAGCCTGACCCTCACCCGTCCCCTAATCCTAACCCGTACGCTAACACTAACCCGCGCCCTCACACGCACGCTCCCCTTAAAGCGTTGCCGTACCCTCACCTGGACCCTAAACCGTCCCCGTCCCCTAACCCTAACCCTAGCCCGAACCCTAACCATAACCCTTCCCCGAAGCCTGACCCTCACCCGTCCCCTAATCCTAACCCGTACGCTAACACTAACCCGCGCCCTCACACGCACGCTCCCCCTAAAGCGTTGCCGTACCCTCACCTGGACCCTAAACCGTCCCCGTCCCCTAACCCTAACCCTAGCCCGAACCCTAACCCTAACCCTTCCCCGAAGCCTGACCCTCACCTGTCCCCTAATCCTAACCCGTACGCTAACACTAACCCGCGCCCTCACACGCACGCTCCCCCTAAAGCGTTGCCGTACCCTCACCTGGACCCTAAACCGTCCCCGTCCCCTAACCCTAACCCTAGCCAGAACCCTAACCCTAACCCTTCCCCGAAGCCTGACCCTCACCCGTCCCCTAATCCTAACCCGTACGCTAACACTAACCCGCGCCCTCACACGCACGCTCCCCCTAAAGCGTTGCCGTACCCTCACCTGGACCCTAAACCGTCCCCGTCCCCTAACCCTAACCCTAGCCCGAACCCTAACCCTAACCCTTCCCCGAAGCCTGACCCTCACTCGTCCCCTAATCCTAACCCGTAATCTAACACTAACCCGCGCCCTCACACGCACGCTCCCCCTAAAGCGTTGCCGTACCCTCATCTGGACCCTAAACCGTCCCCGTCCCCTAACCCTAACCCTAGCCCGAACCCTAACCCTAACCCTTCCCCGAAGCCTGACCCACACCCGTCCCCTAATCCTAACCCGTACGCTAACACTAACCCGCGCCCTCACACGCACGCTCCCCCTAAAGCGTTGCCGTACCCTCACCTGGACCCTAAACCGTCCCCGTCCCCTAACCCTAACCCTAGCCCGAACCCTAACCCTAACCCTTCCCCGAAGCCTGACCCTCACCCGTCCCCTAATCCTAACCCGTACGCTAACACTAACCCGCGCCCTCACACGCACGCTCCCCCTAAAGCGTTGCCGTACCCTCACCTGGACCCTAAACCGTCCCCGTCCCCTAACCCTAACCCTAGCCCGAACCCTAACCCTAACCCTTCCCTGAAGCCTGACCCTCACCCGTCCCCTAATCCTAACCCGTACGCTAACACTAACCCGCGCCCTCACACGCACGCTCCCCCTAAAGCGTTGCCGTACCCTCACCTGGACCCGAAACCGTCCCCGTCCCCTAACCCTAACCCTAGCCCGAACCCTAACCCTAACCCTTCCCCGAAGCCTGACCCCCACCCGTCCCCTAATACTAACCCGTACGCTAACACTAACCCACGCCCTCACACGCACGCTCCCCCTAAAGCGTTGCCGTACCCTCACCTGGACCCTAAACCGTCCCCGTCCCCTAACCCTAACCCTAGCCCGAACCCTAACCCTAACCCTTCCCCGAAGCCTGACCCTCACCCGTCCCCTAATCCTAACCCGTACGCTAACACTAACCCGCGCCCTCACACGCACGCTCCCCCTAAAGCGTTGCCGTACCCTCACCTGGACCCTAAACCGTCCCCGTCCCCTAACCCTAACCCTAGCCCGAACCCTAACCCTAACCCTTCCCCGAAGCCTGACCCTCACCCGTCCCCTAATCCTAACCCTTACGCTAACACTAACCCGCGCCCTCACACGCAAGCTCCCCCTAAAGCGTTGCCGTACCCTCACCTGGACCCTAAACCGTCCCCGTCCCCTAACCCTAACCCTAGCCAGAACCCTAACCCTAACCCTTCCCCGAAGCCTGACCCTCACCCGTCCCCTAATCCTAACCCGTACGCTAACACTAACCCGCGCCCTCACACGCACGCTCCCCCTAAAGCGTTGCCGTACCCTCACCTGGACCCTAAACCGTCCCCGTCCCCTAACCCTAACCCTAGCCCGAACCCTAACCCTAACCCTTCCCCGAAGCCTGACCCTCACCCGTCCCCTAATCCTAACCCGTAAGCTAACACTAACCCGCGCCCTCACACGCACGCTCCCCCTAAAGCGTTGCCGTACCCTCATCTGGACCCTAAACCGTCCCCGTCCCCTAACCCTAACCCTAGCCCGAACCCTAACCCTAACCCTTCCCCGAAGCCTGACCCTCACCCGTCCCCTAATCCTAACCCGTACGCTAACACTAACCCGCGCCCTCACACGCACGCTCCCCCTAAAGCGTTGCCGTACCCTCACCTGGACCCTAAACCGTCCCCGTCCCCTAACCCTAACCCTAGCCCGAACCCTAACCCTAACCCTTCCCCGAAGCCTGACCCTCACCCGTCCCCTAATCCTAACCCGTACGCTAACACTAACCCACGCCCTCACACGCACGCTCCCCCTAAAGCGTTGCCGTACCCTCACCTGGACCCTAAACCGTCCCCGTCCCCTAACCCTAACCCTAGCCCGAACCCTAACCCTAACCCTTCCCCGAAGCCTGACCCTCACCCGTCCCCTAATCCTAACCCGTACGCTAACACTAACCCGCGCCCTCACACGCACGCTCCCCTTAAAGCGTTGCCGTACCCTCACCTGGACCCTAAACCGTCCCCGTCCCCTAACCCTAACCCTAGCCCGAACCCTAAACCTAACCCTTCCCCGAAGCCTGACCCTCACCCGTCCCCTAATCCTAACCCGTACGCTAACACTAACCCGCGCCCTCAAACGCACGCTCCCCCTAAAGCGTTGTCGTACCCTCAACTGGACCCTAAACCGTCCCCGTCCCCTAACCCTAACCCTAGCCCGAACCCTAACCCTAACCCTTCCCCGACGCCTGACCCTCACCCGCCCCCTAATCCTAACCCGTACGATAACACTAACCCGCGTCCTCACACGCACGCTCCCCCTAAAGCGTTGCCGTACCCTCACCTGGACCCTAAACCGTCCCCGTCCCCTAACCCTAACCCTAGCCCGAACCCTAACCCTAACCCTTCCCCGAAGCCTGACCCTCACCCGCCCCCTAATCCTAACCCGGACGCTAACACTAACCCGCGCCCTCACACGCACGCTCCCCCTAAAGCGTTGCCGTACCCTCACCTGGACCCTAAACCGTCCCCGTCCCCTAACCCTAACCCTAGCCCGAACCCTAACCCTAACCCTTCCCTGACGCCTGACCCTCACCCGTCCCCTAATCCTAACCCGTACGCTAACACTAACCCGCGCCCTCACACGCACGCTCCCCCTAAAGCGTTGCCGTACCCTCACCTGGACCCTAAACCGTCCCCGTCCCCTAACCCTAACCCTAGCCCGAACCCTAACCCTAACCCTTCCCCGAAGCCTGACCCTCACCCGTCCCCTAATCCTAACCCGTACGCTAACACTAACCCGCGCCCTCACACGCACGCTCCCCCTAAAGCGTTGCCGTACCCTCACCTGGACCCTAAACCGTCCCCGTCCCCTAACCCTAACCCTAGCCCGAACCCTAACCCTAACCCTTCCCCGAAGCCTGACCCTCACCCGTCCCCTAATCCTAACCCGTACGCTAACACTAACCCGCGCCCTCACACGCACGCTCCCCCTAAAGCGTTGCCGTACCCTCACCTGGACCCTAAACCGTCCCCGCCCCCTAACCCTAACCCTAGCCCGAACCCTAACCCTAACCCTTCCCCGAAGCCTGACCCTCACCCGTCCCCTAATCCTAACCCGTACGCTAACACTAACCCGCGCCCTCACACGCACGCTCCCCCTAAAGCGTTGCCGTACCCTCACCTGGACCCTAAACCGTCCCCGCCCCCTAACCCTAACCCTAGCCCGAACCCTAACCCTAACCCTTCCCCGAAGCCTGACCCTCACCCGTCCCCTAATCCTAACCCGTACGCTAACACTAACCCGCGCCCTCACACGCACGCTCCCCCTAAAGCGTTGCCGTACCCTCACCTGGACCCTAAACCGTCCCCGTCCCCTAACCCTAACCCTAGCCCGAACCCTAACCCTAACCCTTCCCCGAAGCCTGACCCTCACCCGTCCCCTAATCCTAACCCGTACGCTAACACTAACCCGCGCCCTCACACGCACGCTCCCCCTAAAGCGTTGCCGTACCCTCACCTGGACCCTAAACCGTCCCCGTCCCCTAACCCTAACCCTAGCCCGAACCCTAACCCTAACCCTTCCCCGAAGCCTGACCCTCACCGTCCCCTAATCCTAACCCGTACGCTAACACTAACCCGCGCCCTCACACGCACGCTCCCCCTAAAGCGTTGCCGTACCCTCACCTGGACCCTAAACCGTCCCCGTCCCCTAACCCTAACCCTAGCCCGAACCCTAACCCTAACCCTTCCCCGAAGCCTGACCCTCACCCGTCCCCTAATCCTAACCCGTACGCTAACACTAACCCGCGCCCTGACACGCACGCTCCCCCTAAAGCGTTGCCGTACCCTCACCTGGACCCTAAACCGTCCCCGTCCCCTAACCCTAACCCTAGCCCGAACCCTAACCCTAACCCTTCCGCGAAGCCTGACCCTCACCCGTCCCCTAATCCTAACCCGTACGCTAACACTAACCCGCGCCCTCACACGCACGCTCCCCCTAAAGCGTTGCCGTACCCTCACCTGGACCCTAAACCGTCCCCGTCCCCTAACCCTAACCCTAGCCCGAACCCTAACCCTAACCCTTCCCCGAAGCCTGACCCCCACCCGTCCCCTAATCCTAACCCGTACGCTAACACTAACCCGCGCCCTCACACGCACGCTCCCCCTAAAGCGTTGCCGTACCCTCACCTGGACCCTAAACCGTCCCCGTCCCCTAACCCTAACCCTAGCCCGAACCCTAACCCTAACCCTTCCCCGAAGCCTGACCCTCACCCGTCCCCTAATCCTAACCCGTACGCTAACACTAACCCGCGCCCTCACACGCACGCTCCCCCTAAAGCGTTGCCGTACCCTCACCTGGACCCTAAACCGTCCCCGTCCCCTAACCCTAACCCTAGCCCGAACCCTAACCCTAACCCTTCCCCGAAGCCTGACCCTCACCCGTCCCCTAATCCTAACCCGTACGCTAACACTAACCCGCGCCCTCACACGCACGCTCCCCCTAAAGCGTTGCCGTACCCTCACCTGGACCCTAAACCGTCCCCGTCCCCTAACCCTAACCCTAGCCCGAACCCTAACCCTAACCCTTCCCCGAAGCCTGACCCTCACCCGTCCCCTAATCCTACCCCGTACGCTAACACTAACCCGCGCCCTCACACGCACGCTCCCCCTAAAGCGTTGCCGTACCCTCACCTGGACCCTAAACCGTCCTCTTCCCCTAACCCTAACCCTAGCCCGAACCCTAACCCTAACCCTTCCCCGAAGCCTGACCCTCACCCGTCCCCTAATCCTAACCCGTACGCTAACACTAACCCGCGCCCTCACACGCACGCTCCCCCTAAAGCGTTGCCGTACCCTCACCTGGACCCTAAACCGTCCCCGTCCCCTAACCCTAACCCTAGCCCGAACCCTAACCCTAACCCTTCCCCGAAGCCTGACCCTCACCCGTCCCCTAATCCTAACCCGTACGCTAACACTAACCCGCACCCTCACACGCACGCTCCCCCTAAAGCGTTGCCGTACCCTCACCTGGACCCTAAACCGTCCCCGTCCCCTAACCCTAACCCTAGCCCGAACCCTAACCCTAACCCTTCCCCGAAGCCTGACCCTCACCCGTCCCCTAATCCTAACCCGTACGCTAACACTAACCCGCGCCCTCACACGCACGCTCCCCCTAAAGCGTTGCCGTACCCTCAACTGGACCCTAAACCGTCCCCGTCCCCGTCCCCTAACCCTAGCCCGAACCCTAACCCTAACCCTTCCCCGAAGCCTGACCCTCACCCGTCCCCTAATCCTAACCCGTACGCTAACACTAACCCGCGCCCTCACACGCACGCTCCCCCTAAAGCGTTGCCGTACCCTCACCTGGACCCTAAACCGTCCCCGTCCCCTAACCCTAACCCTAGCCCGAACCCTAACCCTAACCCTTCCCCGAAGCCTGACCCTCACCCGTCCCCTAATCCTAACCCGTACGCTAACACTAACCCGCGCCCTCACACGCACGCTCCCCCTAAAGCGTTGCCGTACCCTCACCTGGACCCTAAACTGTCCCCTAACCCTAACCCTAACCCTAGCCCGAACCCTAACCCTAACCCTTCCCCGAAGCCTGACCCTCACCCGTCCCCTAATCCTAACCCGTACGCTAACACTAACCCGCGCCCTCACACGCACGCTCCCCCTAAAGCGTTGCCGTACCCTCACCTGGACCCTAAACCGTCCCCGTCCCCTAACCCTAACCCTAGCCCGAACCCTAACCCTAACCCTTCCCCGAAGCCTGACCCTCACCCGTCCCCTAATCCTAACCCGTACGCTAACACTAACCCGCGCCCTCACACGCACGCTCCCCCTAAAGCGTTGCCGTACCCTCACCTGGACCCTAAACTGTCCCCGTCCCCTAACCCTAACCCTAGCCCGAACCCTAACCCTAACCCTTCCCCGAAGCCTGACCCTCACCGTCCCCTAATCCTAACCCGTACGCTAACACTAACCCGCGCCCTCACACGCACGCTCCCCCTAAAGCGTTGCCGTACCCTCACCTGGACCCTAAACCGTCCCCGTCCCCTAACCCTAACCCTAGCCCGAACCCTAACCCCCTAACCCTTCCCCGAAGCCTGACCCTCACCCGTCCCCTAATCCTAACCCGTACGCTAACACTAACCCGCGCCCTCACACGCACGCTCCCCCTAAAGCGTTGCCGTACCCTCACCTGGACCCTAAACCGTCCCCGTCCCCTAACCCTAACCCTAGCCCGAACCCTAACCCTAACCCTTCCCCGAAGCCTGACCCTCACCCGTCCCCTAATCCTAACCCGTACGCTAACACTAACCCGCGCCCTCACACGCACGCTCCCCCTAAAGCGTTGCCGTACCCTCACCTGGACCCCTAAACCGTCCCCGTCCCCTAACCCTAACCCTAGCCCGAACCCTAACCCTAACCCTTCCCCGAAGCCTGACCCTCACCCGTCCCCTAATCCTAACCCGTACGCTAACACTAACCCGCGCCCTCACACGCACGCTCCCCCTAAAGCGTTGCCGTACCCTCACCTGGACCCTAAACCGTCCCCGTCCCCTAACCCTAACCCTAGCCCGAACCCTAACCCTAACCCTTCCCCGAAGCCTGACCCTCACCCGTCCCCTAATCCTAACCCGTACGCTAACACTAACCCGCGCCCTCACACGCACGCTCCCCCTAAAGCGTTGCCGTACCCTCACCTGGACCCCTAAACCGTCCCCGTCCCCTAACCCTAACCCTAGCCCGAACCCTAACCCTAACCCTTCCCCGAAGCCTGACCCTCACCCGTCCCCTAATCCTAACCCGTACGCTAACACTAACCCGCGCCCTCACACGCACGCTCCCCCTAAAGCGTTGCCGTACCCTCACCTGGACCCTAAACCGTCCCCGTCCCCTAACCCTAACCCTAGCCCGAACCCTAACCCTAACCCTTCCCCGAAGCCTGACCCTCACCCGTCCCCTAATCCTAACCCGTACGCTAACACTAACCCGCGCCCTCACACGCACGCTCCCCCTAAAGCGTTGCCGTACCCTCACCTGGACCCCAAACCGTCCCCGTCCCCTAACCCTAACCCTAGCCCGAACCCTAACCCTAACCCTTCCCCGAAGCCTGACCCTCACCCGTCCCCTAATCCTAACCCGTACGCTAACACTAACCCGCGCCCTCACACGCACGCTCCCCCTAAAGCGTTGCCGTACCCTCACCTGGACCCTAAACCGTCCCCGTCCCCTAACCCTAACCCTAGCCCGAACCCTAACCCTAACCCTTCCCCGAAGCCTGACCCTCACCCGTCCCCTAATCCTAACCAGTACGCTAACACTAACCCGCGCCCTCACACGCACGCTCCCCCTAAAGCGTTGCCGTACCCTCACCTGGACCCTAAACCGTCCCCGTCCCCTAACCCTAACCCTAGCCCGAACCCTAACCCTAACCCTTCCCCGAAGCCTGACCCTCACCCGTCCCCTAATCCTAACCCGTACGCTAACACTAACCCGCGCCCTCACACGCACGCTCCCCCTAAAGCGTTGCCGTACCCTCACCTGGACCCTAAACCGTCCCCGTCCCCTAACCCTAACCCTAGCCCGAACCCTAACCCTAACCCTTCCCCGAAGCCTGACCCTCACCCGTCCCCTAATCCTAACCCGTACGCTAACACTAACCCGCGCCCTCACACGCACGCTCCCCCTAAAGCGTTGCCGTACCCTCACCTGGACCCTAAACCGTCCCCGTCCCCTAACCCTAACCCTAGCCCGAACCCTAACCCTAACCCTTCCCCGAAGCCTGACCCTCACCCGTCCCATAATCCTAACCCAGTACGCTAACACTAACCCGCGCCCTCACACGCACGCTCCCCCTAAAGCGTTGCCGTACCCTCACCTGGACCCTAAACCGTCCCCGTCCCCTAACCCTAACCCTAGCCCGAACCCTAACCCTAACCCTTCCCCGAAGCCTGACCCTCACCCGTCCCCTAATCCTAACCCGTACGCTAACACTAACCCGCGCCCTCACACGCACGCTCCCCCTAAAGCGTTGCCGTACCCTCACCTGGACCCTAAACCGTCCCCGTCCCCTAACCCTAACCCTAGCCCGAACCCTAACCCTAACCCTTCCCCGAAGCCTGACCCTCACCCGTCCCCTAATCCTAACCCGTACGCTAACACTAACCCGCGCCCTCACACGCACGCTCCCCCTAAAGCGTTGCCGTACCCTCACCTGGACCCTAAACTGTCCCCTAACCCTAACCCTAACCCTAGCCCGAACCCTAACCCTAACCCTTCCCCGAAGCCTGACCCTCACCCGTCCCCTAATCCTAACCCGTACGCTAACACTAACCCGCGCCCTCACACGCACGCTCCCCCTAAAGCGTTGCCGTACCCTCACCTGGACCCTAAACCGTCCCCGTCCCCTAACCCTAACCCTAGCCCGAACCCTAACCCTAACCCTTCCCCGAAGCCTGACCCTCACCCGTCCCCTAATCCTAACCCGTACGCTAACACTAACCCGCGCCCTCACACAGCACGCTCCCCATAAAGCGTTGCCGTACCCTCACCTGGACCCTAAACCGTCCCCGTCCCCTAACCCTAACCCTAGCCCGAACCCTAACCCTAACCCTTCCCCGAAGCCTGACCCTCACCCGTCCCCTAATCCTAACCCGTACGCTAACACTAACCCGCGCCCTCACACGCACGCTCCCCCTAAAGCGTTGCCGTACCCTCACCTGGACCCTAAACCGTCCCCGCCCCCTAACCCTAACCCTAGCCCGAACCCTAACCCTAACCCTTCCCCGAAGCCTGACCCTCACCCGTCCCCTAATCCTAACCCGTACGCTAACACTAACCCGCGCCCTCACACGCACGCTCCCCCTAAAGCGTTGCCGTACCCTCACCTGGACCCTAAACCGTCCCCGTCCCCTAACACTAACCCTAGCCCGAACCCTAACCCTAACCCTTCCCCGAAGCCTGACCCTCACCCGTCCCCTAATCCTAACCCGTACGCTAACACTAACCCGCGCCCTCACACGCACGCTCCCCCTAAAGCGTTGCCGTACCCTCACCTGGACCCCAAACCGTCCCCGTCCCCTAACCCTAACCCTAGCCCGAACCCTAACCCTAACCCTTCCCCGAAGCCTGACCCTCACCCGTCCCCTAATCCTAACCCGTACGCTAACACTAACCCGCGCCCTCACACGCACGCTCCCCCTAAAGCGTTGCCGTACCCTCACCTGGACCCTAAACCGTCCCCGTCCCCTAACCCTAACCCTAGCCCGAACCCTAACCCTAACCCTTCCCCGAAGCCTGACCCTCACCCGTCCCCTAATCCTAACCCGTACGCTAACACTAACCCGCGCCCTCACACGCACGCTCCCCCTAAAGCGTTGCCGTACCCTCACCTGGACCCCAAACCGTCCCCGTCCCCTAACCCTAACCCTAGCCCGAACCCTAACCCTAACCCTTCCCCGAAGCCTGACCCTCACCCGTCCCCTAATCCTAACCCGTACGCTAACACTAACCCGCGCCCTCACACGCACGCTCCCCCTAAAGCGTTGCCGTACCCTCACCTGGACCCTAAACCGTCCCCGTCCCCTAACCCTAACCCTAGCCCGAACCCTAACCCTAACCCTTCCCCGAAGCCTGACCCTCACCCGTCCCCTAATCCTAACCCGTACGCTAACACTAACCCGCGCCCTCACACGCACGCTCCCCCTAAAGCGTTGCCGTACCCTCACCTGGACCCCAAACCGTCCCCGTCCCCTAACCCTAACCCTAGCCCGAACCCTAACCCTAACCCTTCCCCGAAGCCTGACCCTCACCCGTCCCCTAATCCTAACCCGTACGCTAACACTAACCCGTGCCCTCACACGCACGCTCCCCCTAAAGCGTTGCCGTACCCTCACCTGGACCCTAAACCGTCCCCGTCCCCTAACCCTAACCCTAGCCCGAACCCTAACCCTAACCCTTCCCCGAAGCCTGACCCTCACCCGTCCCCTAATCCTAACCAGTACGCTAACACTAACCCGCGCCCTCACACGCACGCTCCCCCTAAAGCGTTGCCGTACCCTCACCTGGACCCTAAACCGTCCCCGTCCCCTAACCCTAACCCTAGCCCGAACCCTAACCCTAACCCTTCCCCGAAGCCTGACCCTCACCCGTCCCCTAATCCTAATCCGTACGCTAACACTAACCCGCGCCCTCACACGCACGCTCCCCCTAAAGCGTTGCCGTACCCTCACCTGGACCCTAAACCGTCCCCGTCCCCTAACCCTAACCCTAGCCCGAACCCTAACCCTAACCCTTCCCCGAAGCCTGACCCTCACCCGTCCCCTAATCCTAACCCGTACGCTAACACTAACCCGCGCCCTCACACGCACGCTCCCCCTAAAGCGTTGCCGTACCCTCACCTGGACCCTAAACTGTCCCCTAACCCTAACCCTAACCCTAGCCCGAACCCTAACCCTAACCCTTCCCCGAAGCTTGACACTCACCCGTCCCCTAATCCTAACCCGTACGCTAACACTAACCCGCGCCCTCACACGCACGCTCCCCCTAAAGCGTTGCCGTACCCTCACCTGGACCCTAAACCGTCCCCGTCCCCTAACCCTAACCCTAGCCCGAACCCTAACCCTAACCCTTCCCCAAAGCCTGACCCTCACCCGTCCCCTAATCCTAACCCGTACGCTAACACTAACCCGCGCCCTCACACGCACGCTCCCCCTAAAGCGTTGCCGTACCCTCACCTGGACCCTAAACCGTCCCCGTCCCCTAACCCTAACCCTAGCCCGAACCCTAACCCTAACCCTTCCCCGAAGCCTGACCCTCACCCGTCCCCTAATCCTAACCCGTACGCTAACACTAACCCGCGCGCTCACACGCACGCTCCCCCTAAAGCGTTGCCGTACCCTCACCTGGACCCTAAACCGTCCCCGTCCCCTAACCCTAACCCTAGCCCGAACCCTAACCCTAACCCTTCCCCGAAGCCTGACCCTCACCCGTCCCCTAATCCTAACCCGTACGCTAACACTAACCCGCGCCCTCACACGCACGCTCCCCCTAAAGCGTTGCCGTACCCTCACCTGGACCCTAAACAGTCCCCGTCCCCTAACCCTAACCCTAGCCCGAACCCTAACCCTAACCCTTCCCCGAAGCCTGACCCTCACCCGTCCCCTAATCCTAACCCGTACGCTAACACTAACCCGCGCCCTCACACGCACGCTCCCCCTAAAGCGTTGCCGTACCCTCACCTGGACCCTAAACCGTCCCCGTCCCCTAACCCTAACCCTAGCCCGAACCCTAACCCTAACCCTTCCCCGAAGCCTGACCCTCACCCGTCCCCTAATCCTAACCCCTACGCTAACACTAACCCGCGCCCTCACACGCACGCTCCCCCTAAAGCGTTGCCGTACCCTCACCTGGACCCTAAACCGTCCCCGTCCCCTAACCCTAACCCTAGCCCGAACCCTAACCCTAACCCTTCCCCGAAGCCTGACCCTCACCCGTCCCCTAATCCTAACCCGTACGCTAACACTAACCCGCGCCCTCACACGCACGCTCCCCCTAAAGCGTTGCCGTACCCTCACCTGGACCCTAAACCGTCCCCTAACCCTAACCCTAACCCTAGCCCGAACCCTAACCCTAACCCTTCCCCGAAGCCTGACCCTCACCCGTCCCCTAATCCTAACCCGTACGCTAACACTAACCCGCGCCCTCACACGCACGCTCCCCCTAAAGCGTTGCCGTACCCTCACCTGGACCCCAAACCGTCCCCGTCCCCTAACCCTAACCCTAGCCCGAACCCTAACCCTAACCCTTCCCCGAAGCCTGACCCTCACCCGTCCCCTAATCCTAACCCGTACGCTAACACTAACCCGCGCCCTCACACGCACGCTCCCCCTAAAGCGTTGCCGTACCCTCACCTGGACCCTAAACCGTCCCCGTCCCCTAACCCTAACCCTAGCCCGAACCCTAACCCTAACCCTTCCCCGAAGCCTGACCCTCACCCGTCCCCTAATCCTAACCCGTACGCTAACACTAACCCGCGCCCTCACACGCACGCTCCCCCTAAAGCGTTGCCGTACCCTCACCTGGACCCCAAACCGTCCCCGTCCCCTAACCCTAACCCTAGCCCGAACCCTAACCCTAACCCTTCCCCGAAGCCTGACCCTCACCCGTCCCCTAATCCTAACCCGTACGCTAACACTAACCCGTGCCCTCACACGCACGCTCCCCCTAAAGCGTTGCCGTACCCTCACCTGGACCCTAAACCGTCCCCGTCCCCTAACCCTAACCCTAGCCCGAACCCTAACCCTAACCCTTCCCCGAAGCCTGACCCTCACCCGTCCCCTAATCCTAACCAGTACGCTAACACTAACCCGCGCCCTCACACGCACGCTCCCCCTAAAGCGTTGCCGTACCCTCACCTGGACCCTAAACCGTCCCCGTCCCCTAACCCTAACCCTAGCCCGAACCCTAACCCTAACCCTTCCCCGAAGCCTGACCCTCACCCGTCCCCTAATCCTAATCCGTACGCTAACACTAACCCGCGCCCTCACACGCACGCTCCCCCTAAAGCGTTGCCGTACCCTCACCTGGACCCTAAACCGTCCCCGTCCCCTAACCCTAACCCTAGCCCGAACCCGAACCCTAACCCTTCCCCGAAGCCTGACCCTCACCCGTCCCCTAATCCTAACCCGTACGCTAACACTAACCCGCGCCCTCACACACACGCTCCCCCTAAAGCGTTGCCGTACCCTCACCTGGACCCTAAACCGTCCCCGTCCCCTAACCCTAACCCTAGCCCGAACCCTAACCCTAACCCTTCCCCGAAGCCTGACCCTCACCCGTCCCCTAATCCTAACCCGTACGCTAACACTAACCCGCGCCCTCACACGCACGCTCCCCCTAAAGCGTTGCCGTACCCTCACCTGGACCGTAAACCGTCCCCGTCCCCTAACCCTAACCCTAGCCCGAACCCTAACCCTAACCCTTCCCCGAAGCCTGACCCTCACCCGTCCCCTAATCCTAACCCGTACGCTAACACTAACCCGCGCCCTCACACGCACGCTCCCCCTAAAGCGTTGCCGTACCCTCACCTGGACCCTAAACCGTCCCCGTCCCCTAACCCTAACCCTAGCCCGAACCCTAACCCTAACCCTTCCCCGAAGCCTGACCCTCACCCGTCCCCTAATCCTAACCCGTACGCTAACACTAACCCGCGCCCTCACACGCACGCTCCCCCTAAAGCGTTGCCGTACCCTCACCTGGACCCTAAACCGTCCCCGTCCCCTAACCCTAACCCTAGCCCGAACCCTAACCCTAACCCTTCCCCGAAGCCTGACCCTCACCCGTCCCCTAATCCTAACCCGTACGCTAACACTAACCCGCGCCCTCACACGCACGCTCCCCCTAAAGCGTTGCCGTACCCTCACCTGGACCCCAAACCGTCCCCGTCCCCTAACCCTAACCCTAGCCCGAACCCTAACCCTAACCCTTCCCCGAAGCCTGACCCTCACCCGTCCCCTAATCCTAACCCGTACGCTAACACTAACCCGCGCCCTCACACGCACGCTCACCCTAAAGCGTTGCCGTACCCTCACCTGGACCCTAAACCGTCCCCGTCCCCTAACCCTAACCCTAGCCCGAACCCTAACCCTAACCCTTCCCCGAAGCCTGACCCTCACCCGTCCCCTAATCCTAACCCGTACGCTAACACTAACCCGCGCCCTCACACGCACGCTCCCCCTAAAGCGTTGCCGTACCCTCACCTGGACCCTAAACCGTCCCCGTCCCCTAACCCTAACCCTAGCCCGAACCCTAACCCTAACCCTTCCCCGAAGCCTGACCCTCACCCGTCCCCTAATCCTAACCCGTACGCTAACACTAACCCGCGCGCTCACACGCACGCTCCCCCTAAAGCGTTGCCGTACCCTCACCTGGACCCTAAACCGTCCCCGTCCCCTAACCCTAACCCTAGCCCGAACCCTAATCCTAACCCTTCCCCGAAGCCTGACCCTCACCCGTCCCCTAATCCTAACCCGTACGCTAACACTAACCCGCGCGCTCACACGCACGCTCCCCCTAAAGCGTTGCCGTACCCTCACCTGGACCCTAAACCGTCCCCGTCCCCTAACCCTAACCCTAGCCCGAACACTAACCCTAACCCTTCCCCGAAGCCTGACCCTCACCCGTCCCCTAATCCTAACCCGTACGCTAACACTAACCCGCGCGCTCACACGCACGCTCCCCCTAAAGCGTTGCCGTACCCTCACCTGGACCCTAAACCATCCCCGTCCCCTAACCCTAACCCTAGCCCGAACCCTAACCCTAACCCTTCCCCGAAGCCTGACCCTCACCCGTCCCCTAATCCTAACCCGTACGCTAACACTAACCCGCGCCCTCACACGCACGCTCCCCCTAAAGCGTTGCCGTACCCTCACCTGGACCCTAAACCGTCCCCGTCCCCTAACCCTAACCCTAGCCCGAACCCGAACCCTAACCCTTCCCCGAAGCCTGACCCTCACCCGTCCCCTAATCCTAACCCGTACGCTAACACTAACCCGCGCCCTCACACGCACGCTCCCCCTAAAGCGTTGCCGTACCCTCACCTGGAACCTAAACCGTCCCCATCCCCTAACCCTAACCCTAGCCCGAACCCTAACCCTAACCCTTCCCCGAAGCCTGACCCTCACCCGTCCTCTAATCCTAACCCGTACGCTAACACTAACCCGCGCCCTCACACGCACGCTCCCCCTAAAGCGTTGCCGTACCCTCACCTGGACCCTAAACCGTCCCCGTCCCCTAACCCTAACCCTAGCCCGAACCCTAACCCTAACCCTTCCCCGAAGCCTGACCCTCACCCGTCCCCTAATCCTAACCCGTACGCTAACACTAACCCGCGCCCTCACACGCACGCTCCCCCTAAAGCGTTGCCGTACCCTCACCTGGACCCTAAACCGTCCCCGTCCCCTAACCCTAACCCTAGCCCGAACCCTAACCCTAACCCTTCCCCGAAGCCTGACCCTCACCCGTCCCCTAATCCTAACCCGTACGCTAACACTAACCCGCGCCCTCACACGCACGCTCCCCCTAAAGCGTTGCCGTACCCTCACCTGGACCCCAAACCGTCCCCGTCCCCTAACCCTAACCCTAGCCCGAACCCTAACCCTAACCCTTCCCCGAAGCCTGACCCTCACCCGTCCCCTAATCCTAACACATACGCTAACACTAACCCGCGCCCTCACACGCACGCTCCCCCTAAAGCGTTGCCGTACCCTCACCTGGACCCTAAACCGTCCCCGTCCCCTAACCCTAACCCTAGCCCGAACCCTAACCCTAACCCTTCCCCGAAGCCTGACCCTCACCCGTCCCCTAATCCTAACCCGTACGCTAACACTAACCCGCGCCCTCACACGCACGCTCCCCCTAAAGCGTTGCCGTACCCTCACCTGGACCCTAAACCGTCCCCGTCCCCTAACCCTAACCCTAGCCCGAACCCTAACCCTAACCCTTCCCCGAAGCCTGACCCTCACCCGTCCCCTAATCCTAACCCGTACGCTAACACTAACCCGCGCCCTCACACGCACGCTCCCCCTAAAGCGTTGCCGTACCCTCACCTGGACCCTAAACCGTCCCCGTCCCCTAACCCTAACCCTAGCCCGAACCCTAACCCTAACCCTTCCCCGAAGCCTGACCCTCACCCGTCCCCTAATCCTAACCCGTACGCTAACACTAACCCGCGCCCTCACACGCACGCTCCCCCTAAAGCGTTGCCGTACCCTCACCTGGACCCTAAACCGTCCCCGTCCCCTAACCCTAACCCTAGCCCGAACCCTAACCCTAACCCTTCCCCGAAGCCCGACCCTCACCCGTCCCCTAATCCTAACCCGTACGCTAACACTAACCCGCGCCCTCACACGCACGCTCCCCCTAAAGCGTTGCCGTACCCTCACCTGAACCCTAAACCGTCCCCGTCCCCTAACCCTAACCCTAGCCCGAACCCTAACCCTAACCCTTCCCCGAAGCCTGACCCTCACCCGTCCCCTAATCCTAACCCGTACGCTAACACTAACCCGCGCCCTCACACGCACGCTCCCCCTAAAGCGTTGCCGTACCCTCACCTGGACCCTAAACCGTCCCCGTCCCCTAACCCTAAACCTAGCCCGAACCCTAACCCTAACCCTTCCCCGAAGCCTGACCCTCACCCGTCCCCTAATCCTAACCCGTACGCTAACACTAACCCGCGCCCTCACACGCACGCTCCCCCTAAAGCGTTGCCGTACCCTCACCTGGACCCTAAACCGTCCCCGTCCCCTAACCCTAACCCTAGACCGAACCCTAACCCTAACCCTTCCCCGAAGCCTGACCCTCACCCGTCCCCTAATCCTAACCCGTACGCTAACACTAACCCGCGCCCTCACACGCACGCTCCCCCTAAAGCGTTGCCGTACCCTCACCTGGACCCCAAACCGTCCCCGTCCCCTAACCCTAACCCTAGCCCGAACCCTAACCCTAACCCTTCCCCGAAGCCTGACCCTCACCCGTCCCCTAATCCTAACCCATACGCTAACACTAACCCGCGCCCTCACACGCACGCTCCCCCTAAAGCGTTGCCGTACCCTCACCTGGACCCTAAACCGTCCCCGTCCCCTAACCCTAACCCTAGCCCGAACCCTAACCCTAACCCTTCCCCGAAGCCTGACCCTCACCCGTCCCCTAATCCTAACCCGTACGCTAACACTAACCCGCGCCCTCACACGCACGCTCCCCCTAAAGCGTTGCCGTACCCTCACCTGGACCCCAAACCGTCCCCGTCCCCTAACCCTAACCCTAGCCCGAACCCTAACCCTAACCCTTCCCCGAAGCCTGACCCTCACCCGTCCCCTAATCCTAACCCGTACGCTAACACTAACCCGCGCCCTCACACGCACGCTCCCCCTAAAGCGTTGCCGTACCCTCACCTGGACCCTAAACCGTCCCCGTCCCCTAACCCTAACCCTAGCCCGAACCCTAACCCTAACCCTTCCCCGAAGCCTGACCCTCACCCGTCCCCTAATCCTAACCCGTACGCTAACACTATCCCGCACCCTCACACGCACGCTCCCCCTAAAGCGTTGCCGTACCCTCACCTGGACCCTAAACCGTCCCCGTCCCCTAACCCTAACCCTAGCCCGAACCCTGACCCTAACCCTTCCCCGAAGCCTGACCCTCACCCGTCCCGTAATCCTAACCCGTACGCTAACACTAACCCGCGCCCTCACACGCACGCTCCCCCTAAAGCGTTGCCGTACCCTCACATGGACCCTAAACCGTCCCCGTCCCCTAACCCTAACCCTAGCCCGAACCCTAACCCTAACCCTTCCCCGAAGCCTGACCCTCACCCGTCCCCTAATCCTAACCCGTACGCTAACACTAACCCGCGCGCTCACACGCACGCTCGCCCTAAAGCGTTGCCGTACCCTCACCTGGACCCTAAACCGTCCCCGTCCCCTAACCCTAACCCTAGCCCGAACCCTAACCCTAACCCTTCCCCGAAGCCTGACCCTCACCCGTCCCCTAATCCTAACCCGTACGCTAACACTAACCCGCGCCCTCACACGCACGCTCCCCCTAAAGCGTTGCCGTACCCTCACCTGGACCCTAAACCGTCCCCGTCCCCTAACCCTAACCCTAGCCCGAACCCTAACCCTAACCCTTCCCCGAAGCCTGACCCTCACCCGTCCCCTAATCCTAACCCGTACGCTAACACTAACCCGCGCGCTCACACGCACGCTCCCCCTAAAGCGTTGCCGTACCCTCACCTGGACCCCAAACCGTCCCCGTCCCCTAACCCTAACCCTAGCCCGAACCCTAACCCTAACCCTTCCCCGAAGCCTGACCCTCACCCGTCCCCTAATCCTAACCCGTACGCTAACACTAACCCGCGCCCTCACACGCACGCTCCCCCTAAAGCGTTGCCGTACCCTCACCTGGACCCGAAACCGTCCCCGTCCCCTAACCCTAACCCTAGCCCGAACCCTAACCCTAACCCTTCCCCGAAGCCTGACCCTCACCCGTCCCCTAATCCTAACCCGTACGCTAACACTAACCCGCGCCCTCACACGCACACTCCCCCTAAAGCGTTGCCGTACCCTCACCTGGACCCTAAACCGTCCCCGTCCCCTAACCCTAACCCTAGCCCGAACCCTAACCCTAACCCTTCCCCGAAGCCTGACCCTCACCCGTCCCCTAATCCTAACCCGTACGCTAACACTAACCCGCGCGCTCACACGCACGCTCCCCCTAAAGCGTTGCCGTACCCTCACCTGGACCCCAAACCGTCCCCGTCCCCTAACCCTAACCCTAGCCCGAACCCTAACCCTAACCCTTCCCCGAAGCCTGACCCTCACCCGTCCCCTAATCCTAACCCGTACGCTAACACTAACCCGCGCCCTCACACGCACGCTCCCCCTAAAGCGTTGCCGTACCCTCACCTGGACCCGAAACCGTCCCCGTCCCCTAACCCTAACCCTAGCCCGAACCCTAACCCTAACCCTTCCCCGAAGCCTGACCCTCACCCGTCCCCTAATCCTAACCCGTACGCTAACACTAACCCGCGCCCTCACACGCACGCTCCCCCTAAAGCGTTGCCGTACCCTCACCTGGACCCTAAACCGTCCCCGTCCCCTAACCCTAACCCTAGCCCGAACCCTAACCCTAACCCTTCCCCGAAGCCTGACCCTCACCCGTCCCCTAATCCTAACCCGTACGCTAACACTACCCCGCGCCCTCACACGCACGCTCCCCCTAAAGCGTTGCCGTACCCTCACCTGGACCCTAAACCGTCCCCGTCCCCTAACCCTAACCCTAGCCCGAACCCTAACCCTAACCCTTCCCCGAAGCCTGACCCTCACCCGTCACCTAATCCTCACCCGTACGCTAACACTAACCCGCGCCCTCACACGCACGCTCCCCCTAAAGCGTTGCCGTACCCTCACCTGGACCCTAAACCGTCCCCGTCCCCTAACCCTAACCCTAGCCCGAACCCTAACCCTAACCCTTCCCCGAAGCCTGACCCTCACCCGTCACCTAATCCTCACCCGTACGCTAACACTAACCCGCGCCCTCACACGCACGCTCCCCCTAAAGCGTTGCCGTACCCTCACCTGGACCCTAAACCGTCCCCGTCCCCTAACCTTAACCCTAGCCCGAACCCTAACCCTAACCCTTCCCCGAAGCCTGATCCTCACCCGTCCCCTAATCCTAACCCGTACGCTAACACTAACCCGCGCCCTCACACGCACGCTCCCCCTAAAGCGTTGCCGTACCCTCACCTGGACCCTAAACCGTCCCCGTCCCCTAACCCTAACCCTAGCCCGAACCCTAACCCTAACCCTTCCCCGAAGCCTGACCCTCACCCGTCTTCTAATCCTATTCCGTACGCTAACACTAACCCGCGCCCTCACACGCACGCTCCCCGTAAAGCGTTGCCGTACCCTCACCTGGACCCGAAACCGTCCCCGTCCCCTAACCCTAACCCTAGCCCGAACCCTAACCCTAACCCTTCCCCGAAGCCTGACCCTCACCCGTCCCCTAATCCTAACCCGTACGATAACACTAATCCGCGCCCTCACACGCACGCTCCCCCTAAAGCGTTGCCGTACCCTCACCTGGACCCTAAACCGTCCCCGTCCCCTAACCCTAACCCTAGCCCGAACCCTAACCCTAACCCTTCCCCGAAGCCTGACCCTCACCCGTCCCCTAATCCTAACCCGTACGCTAACACTAACCCGCGCCCTCACACGCACGCTCCCCCTAAAGCGTTGCCGTACCCTCACCTGGACCCTAAACCGTCCCCGTCCCCTAACCCTAACCCTAGCCCGAACCCTAACCCTAACCCTTCCCCGAAGCCTGACCCTCACCCGTCCCCTAATCCTAACCCGTACGCTAACACTAACCCGCGCCCTCACACGCACGCTCCCCCTAAAGCGTTGCCGTACCCTCACCTGGACCCTAAACCGTCCCCGTCCCCTAACCCTAACCCTAGCACGAACCCTAACCCTAACCCTTCCCCGAAGCCTGACCCTCACCCGTCCCCTAATCCTCACCCGTACGCTAACACTAACCCGCGCCCTCACACGCACGCTCCCCCTAAAGCGTTGCCGTACCCTCACCTGGACCCTAAACCGTCCCCGTCCCCTAACCCTAACCCTAGCCCGAACCCTAACCCTAACCCTTCCCCGAAGCCTGACCCTCACCCGTCACCTAATCCTCACCCGTACGCTAACACTAACCCGCGCCCTCACACGCACGCTCCCCCTAAAGCGTTGCCGTACCCTCACCTGGACCCGAAACCGTCCCCGTCCCCTAACCTTAACCCTAGCCCGAACCCTAACCCTAACCCTTCCCCGAAGCCTGACCCTCACCCGTCCCCTAATCCTAACCCGTACGCTAACACTAACCCGCGCCCTCACACGCACGCTCCCCCTAAAGCGTTGCCGTACCCTCACCTGGACCCTAAACCGTCCCCGTCCCCTAACCCTAACCCTAGCCCGAACCCTAACCCTAACCCTTCCCCGAAGCCTGACCCTCACCCGTCCCCTAATCCTAACCCGTACGCTAACACTAACCCGCGCCCTCACACGCACGCTCCCACTAAAGCGTTGCCGTACCCTCACCTGGACCCTAAACCGTCCCCATCCCCTAACCCTAACCCTAGCCCGAACCCTAACCCTAACCCTTCCCCGAAGCCTGACCCTCACCCGTCCCCTAATCCTAACCCGTACGCTAACACTAACCCGCGCCCTCACACGCACGCTCCCCCTAAAGCGTTGCCGTACCCTCACCTGGACCCTAAACCGTCCCCGTCCCCTAACCCTAACCCTAGCCCGAACCCTAACCCTAACCCTTCACCGAAGCCTGACCCTCACCCGTCCCCTAATCCTAACCCGTACGCTAACACTAACCCGCGCCCTCACACGCACGCTCCCCCTAAAGCGTTGCCGTACCCTCACCTGGACCCTAAACCGTCCCCGTCCCCTAACCCTAACCCTAGCCCGAACCCTAACCCTAACCCTTCCTCGAAGCCTGACCCTCACCCGTCCCCTAATCCTAACCCGTACGCTAACACTAACCCGCGCCCTCACACGCACGCTCCCCCTAAAGCGTTGCCGTACCCTCACCTGGACCCTAAACCGTCACCGTCCCCTAACCC
The DNA here is from genome assembly GCF_951394435.1 of Stenella coeruleoalba. Lineage (NCBI taxonomy): Eukaryota > Metazoa > Chordata > Mammalia > Artiodactyla > Delphinidae > Stenella > Stenella coeruleoalba. The sequence continues at coordinate 30,556 of NW_027646326.1, forward strand.
TAACCCTAGACCGAACCCTAACCCTAACCCTTCCCCGAAGCCTGACCCTCACCCGTCCCCTAATCCTAACCCGTACGCTAACACTAACCCGCGCCCTCACACGCACGCTCCCCCTAAAGCATTGCCGTACCCTCACCTGGACCCTAAACCGTCCCCGTCCCCTAACCCTAACCCTAGCCCGAACCCTAACCCTAACCCTTCCCCGAAGCCCGACCCTCACCCGTCCCCTAATCCTAACCCGTACGCTAACACTAACCCGCGCCCTCACACGCACGCTCCCCCTAAAGCGTTGCCGTACCCTCACCTGGACCCTAAACCGTCCCCGTCCCCTAACCCTAACCCTAGCCCGAACCCTAACCCTAACCCTTCCCCGAAGCCCGACCCTCACCCGTCCCCTAATCCTAACCCGTACGCTAACACTAACCCGCGCCCTCACACGCACGCTCCCCCTAAAGCGTTGCCGTACCCTCACCTGGACCCTAAACCGTCCCCGTCCCCTAACCCTAACCCTAGCCCGAACCCTAACCCTAACCCTTCCCCGAAGCCTGACCCTCACCCGTCCCCTAATCCTAACCCGTACGCTAACACTAACCCGCGCGCTCACACGCACGCTCCCCCTAAAGCGTTGCCGTACCCTCACCTGGACCCTAAACCGTCCCCGTCCCCTAACCCTAACCCTAGCCCGAACCCTAACCCTAACCCTTCCCCGAAGCCTGACCCTCACCCGTCCCCTAATCCTAACCCGTACGCTAACACTAACCCGCGCCCTCACACGAACGCTCCCCCTAAAGCGTTGCCGTACCCTCACCTGGACCCTAAACCGTCCCCGTCCCCTAACCCTAACCCTAGCCCGAACCCTAACCCTAACCCTTCCCCGAAGCCTGACCCTCACCCGTCCCCTAATCCTAACCCTTACGCTAACACTAACCCACGCGCTCACACGCACGCTCCCCCTAAAGCGTTGCCGTACCCTCACCTGGACCCTAAACCGTCCCCGTCCCCTAACCCTAACCCTAGCCCGAACCCTAACCCTAACCCTTCCCCGAAGCCTGACCCTCACCCGTCCCCTAATCCTAACCCGTACGCTAACACTAACCTGCGCCCTCACACGCACGCTCCCCCTAAAGCGTTGCCGTACCCTCACCTGGACCCTAAACCGTCCCCGTCCCCTAACCCTAACCCTAGCCCGAACCCTAACCCTAACCCTTCCCCGAAGCCTGACCCTCACCCGTCCCCTAATCCTAACCCGTACGCTAACACTAACCCGCGCCCTCACACGCACGCTCCCCCTAAAGCGTTGCCGTACCCTCACCTGGACCCTAAACCGTCCCCGTCCCCTAACCCTAACCCTAGCCCGAACCCTAACCCTAACCCTTCCCCGAAGCCTGACCCTCACCCGTCCCCTAATCCTAACCCGTACGCTAACACTAACCCGCGCCCTCACACGCACGCTCCCCCTAAAGCGTTGCCGTACCCTCACCTGGACCCCAAACCGTCCCCGTCCCCTAACCCTAACCCTAGCCCGAACCCTAACCCTAACCCTTCCCCGAAGCCTGACCCTCACCCGTCCCCTAATCCTAACCCGTACGCTAACACTAACCCGCGCCCTCACACGCACGCTCCCCCTAAAGCGTTGCCGTACCCTCACCTGGACCCTAAACCGTCCCCGTCCCCTAACCCTAACCCTAGCCCGAACCCTAACCCTAACCCTTCCCCGAAGCCTGACCCTCACCCTTCCCTAATCCTAACCCGTACGCTAACACTAACCCGCGCCCTCACACGCACGCTCCCCCTAAAGCGTTGCCGTACCCTCACCTGGACCCTAAACCGTCCCCGTCCCCTAACCCTAACCCTAGCCCGAACCCTAACCCTAACCCTTCCCCGAAGCCTGACCCTCACCCGTCCCCTAATCCTAACCCGTACGCTAACACTATCCCGCACCCTCACACGCACGCTCCCCCTAAAGCGTTGCCGTACCCTCACCTGGACCCTAAACCGTCCCCGTCCCCTAACCCTAACCCTAGCCCGAACCCTGACCCTAACCCTTCCCCGAAGCCTGACCCTCACCCGTCCCGTAATCCTAACCCGTACGCTAACACTAACCCGCGCCCTCACACGCACGCTCCCCCTAAAGCGTTGCCGTACCCTCACATGGACCCTAAACCGTCCCCGTCCCCTAACCCTAACCCTAGCCCGAACCCTAACCCTAACCCTTCCCCGAAGCCTGACCCTCACCCGTCCCCTAATCCTAACCCGTACGCTAACACTAACCCGCGCGCTCACACGCACGCTCCCCCTAAAGCGTTGCCGTACCCTCACCTGGACCCTAAACCGTCCCCGTCCCCTAACCCTAACCCTAGCCCGAACCCTAACCCTAACCCTTCCCCGAAGCCTGACCCTCACCCGTCCCCTAATCCTAACCCGTACGCTAACACTAACCCGCGCCCTCACACGCACGCTCCCCCTAAAGCGTTGCCGTACCCTCACCTGGACCCTAAACCGTCCCCGTCCCCTAACCCTAACCCTAGCCCGAACCCTAACCCTAACCCTTCCCCGAAGCCTGACCCTCACCCGTCCCCTAATCCTAACCCGTACGCTAACACTAACCCGCGCGCTCACACGCACGCTCCCCCTAAAGCGTTGCCGTACCCTCACCTGGACCCCAAACCGTCCCCGTCCCCTAACCCTAACCCTAGCCCGAACCCTAACCCTAACCCTTCCCCGAAGCCTCACCCTCACCCGTCCCCTAATCCTAACCCGTACGCTAACACTAACCCGCGCCCTCACACGCACGCTCCCCCTAAAGCGTTGCCGTACCCTCACCTGGACCCTAAACCGTCCCCGTCCCCTAACCCTAACCCTAGCCCGAACCCTAACCCTAACCCTTCCCCGAAGCCCGACCCTCACCCGTCCCCTAATCCTAACCCGTACGCTAACACTAACCCGCGCCCTCACACGCACGCTCCCCCTAAAGCGTTGCCGTACCCTCACCTGGACCCTAAACCGTCCCCGTCCCCTAACCCTAACCCTAGCCCGAACCCTAAACCTAACCCTTCCCCGAAGCCTGACCCTCACCCGTCCCCTAATCCTAATCCGTACGCTAACACTAACCCGCGCCCTCACACGCACGCTCCCCCTAAAGCGTTGCCGTACCCTCACCTGGACCCTAAACCGTCCCCGTCCCCTAACCCTAACCCTAGCCCGAACCCTAACCCTAACCCTTCCCCGAAGCCTGACCCTCACCCGTCCCCTAATCCTAACCCGTACGCTAACACTAACCCGCGCCCTCACACGCACACTCCCCCTAAAGCGTTGCCGTACCCTCACCTGGACCCTAAACCGTCCCCGTCCCCTAACCCTAACCCTAGCCCGAACCCTAACCCTAACCCTTCCCCGAAGCCTGACCCTCACCCGTCCCCTAATCCTAACCCGTACGCTAACACTATCCCACACCCTCACACACACGCTCCCCCTAAAGCGTTGCCGTACCCTCACCTGGACCCTAAACCGTCCCCGTCCCCTAACCCTAAACCTAGCCCGAATCCTGACCCTAACCCTTCCCCGAAGCCTGACCCTCACCCGTCCCCTAATCCTAACCCGTACGCTAACACTACCCCGCGCCCTCACACGCACACTCCCCCTAAAGCGTTGCCGTACCCTCACCTGGACCCTAAACCGTCCCCGTCCCCTAACCCTAACCCTAGCCCGAACCCTAACCCTAACCCTTCCCCGAAGCCTGACCCTCACCCGTCCCCTAATCCTAACCCGTACGCTAACACTAACCCGCGCGCTCACACGCACGCTCCCCCTAAAGCGTTGCCGTACCCTCACCTGGACCCTAAACCGTCCCCATCCCCTAACCCTAACCCTAGCCCGAACCCTAACCCTAACCCTTCCCCGAAGCCTGACCCTCACCCGTCCCCTAATCCTCACCCGTACGCTAACACTAACCCGCGCCCTCACACGCACGCTCCCCCTAAAGCGTTGCCGTACCCTCACCTGGACCCTAAACCGTCCCCGTCCCCTAACCCTAACCCTAGCCCGAACCCTAACCCTAACCCTTCCCCGAAGCCTGACCCTCACCCGTCACCTAATCCTCACCCGTACGCTAACACTAACCCGCGCCCTCACACGCACGCTCCCCCTAAAGCGTTGCCGTACCCTCACCTGGACCCTAAACCGTCCCCGTCCCCTAACCTTAACCCTAGCCCGAACCCTAACCCTAACCCTTCCCCGAAGCCTGATCCTCACCCGTCCCCTAATCCTAAACCGTACGCTAACACTAACCCGCGCCCTCACACGCACGCTCCCCCTAAAGCGTTGCCGTACCCTCACCTGGACCCTAAACCGTCCCCGTCCCCTAACCCTAACCCTAGCCCGAACCCTAACCCTAACCCTTCCCCGAAGCCTGACCCTCACCCGTCTTCTAATCCTAATCCGTACGCTAACACTAACCCGCGCCCTCACACGCACGCTCCCCGTAAAGCGTTGCCGTACCCTCACCTGGACCCGAAACCGTCCCCGTCCCCTAACCCTAACCCTAGCCCGAACCCTAACCCTAACCCTTCCCCGAAGCCTGACCCTCACCCGTCCCCTAATCCTAACCCGTACGATAACACTAATCCGCGCCCTCACACGCACGCTCCCCCTAAAGCGTTGCCGTACCCTCACCTGGACCCTAAACCGTCCCCGTCCCCTAACCCTAACCCTAGCCCGAACCCTAACCCTAACCCTTCCCCGAAGCCTGACCCTCACCCGTCCCCTAATCCTAACCCGTACGCTAACACTAACCCGCGCCCTCACACGCACGCTCCCCCTAAAGCGTTGCCGTACCCTCACCTGGACCCTAAACCGTCCCCGTCCCCTAACCCTAACCCTAGCCCGAACCCTAACCCTAACCCTTCCCCGAAGCCTGACCCTCACCCGTCCCCTAATCCTAACCCGTACGCTAACACTAACCCGCGCCCTCACACGCACGCTCCCCCTAAAGCGTTGCCGTACCCTCACCTGGACCCTAAACCGTCCCCGTCCCCTAACCCTAACCCTAGCCCGAACCCTAACCCTAACCCTTCCCCGAAGCCTGACCCTCACCCGTCCCCTAATCCTCACCCGTACGCTAACACTAACCCGCGCCCTCACACGCACGCTCCCCCTAAAGCGTTGCCGTACCCTCACCTGGACCCTAAACCGTCCCCGTCCCCTAACCCTAACCCTAGCCCGAACCCTAACCCTAACCCTTCCCCGAAGCCTGACCCTCACCCGTCACCTAATCCTCACACGTACGCTAACACTAACCCGCGCCCTCACACGCACGCTCCCCCTAAAGCGTTGCCGTACCCTCACCTGGACCCGAAACCGTCCCCGTCCCCTAACCTTAACCCTAGCCCGAACCCTAACCCTAACCCTTCCCCGAAGCCTGACCCTCACCCGTCCCCTAATCCTAACCCGTACGCTAACACTAACCCGCGCCCTCACACGCACGCTCCCCCTAAAGCGTTGCCGTACCCTCACCTGGACCCTAAACCGTCCCCGTCCCCTAACCCTAACCCTAGCCCGAACCCTAACCCTAACCCTTCCCCGAAGCCTGACCCTCACCCGTCCCCTAATCCTAACCCGTACGCTAACACTAACCCGCGCCCTCACACGCACGCTCCCGCTAAAGCGTTGCCGTACCCTCACCTGGACCCTAAACCGTCCCCGTCCCCTAACCCTAACCCTAGCCCGAACCCTAACCCTAACCCTTCCCCGAAGCCTGACCCTCACCCGTCCCCTAATCCTAACCCGTACGCTAACACTAACCCGCGCCCTCACACGCACGCTCCCCCTAAAGCGTTGCCGTACCCTCACCTGGACCCTAAACCGTCCCCGTCCCCTAACCCTAACCCTAGCCCGAACCCTAACCCTAACCCTTCACCGAAGCCTGACCCTCACCCGTCCCCTAATCCTAACCCGTACGCTAACACTAACCCGCGCCCTCACACGCACGCTCCCCCTAAAGCGTTGCCGTACCCTCACCTGGACCCTAAACCGTCCCCGTCCCCTAACCCTAACCCTAGCCCGAACCCTAACCCTAACCCTTCCCCGAAGCCTGACCCTCACCCGTCCCCTAATCCTAACCCGTACGCTAACACTAACCCGCGCCCTCACACGCACGCTCCCCCTAAAGCGTTGCCGTACCCTCACCTGGACCCTAAACCGTCCCCGTCCCCTAACCCTAACCCTAGACCGAACCCTAACCCTAACCCTTCCCCGAAGCCTGACCCTCACCCGTCCCCTAATCCTAACCCGTACGCTAACACTAACCCGCGCCCTCACACGCACGCTCCCCCTAAAGCGTTGCCGTACCCTCACCTGGACCCTAAACCGTCCCCGTCCCCTAACCCTAACCCTAGCCCGAACCCTAACCCTAACCCTTCCCCGAAGCCCGACCCTCACCCGTCCCCTAATCCTAACCCGTACGCTAACACTAACCCGCGCCCTCACACGCACGCTCCCCCTAAAGCGTTGCCGTACCCTCACCTGGACCCTAAACCGTCCCCGTCCCCTAACCCTAACCCTAGCCCGAACCCTAACCCTAACCCTTCCCCGAAGCCCGACCCTCACCCGTCCCCTAATCCTAACCCGTACGCTAACACTAACCCGCGCCCTCACACGCACGCTCCCCCTAAAGCGTTGCCGTACCCTCACCTGGACCCTAAACCGTCCCCGTCCCCTAACCCTAACCCTAGCCCGAACCCTAACCCTAACCCTTCCCCGAAGCCTGACCCTCACCCGTCCCCTAATCCTAATCCGTACGCTAACACTAACCCGCGCCCTCACACGCACGCTCCCCCTAAAGCGTTGCCGTACCCTCACCTGGACCCTAAACCGTCCCCGTCCCCTAACCCTAACCCTAGCCCGAACCCTAACCCTAACCCTTCCCCGAAGCCTGACCCTCACCCGTCCCCTAATCCTAACCCGTACGCTAACACTAACCCGCGCCCTCACACGCACACTCCCCCTAAAGCGTTGCCGTACCCTCACCTGGACCCTAAACCGTCCCCGTCCCCTAACCCTAACCCTAGCCCGAACCCTAACCCTAACCCTTCCCCGAAGCCTGACCCTCACCCGTCCCCTAATCCTAACCCGTACGCTAACACTATCCCACACCCTCACACGCACGCTCCCCCTAAAGCGTTGCCGTACCCTCACCTGGACCCTAAACCGTCCCCGTCCCCTAACCCTAACCCTAGCCCGAATCCTGACCCTAACCCTTCCCCGAAGCCTGACCCTCACCCGTCCCCTAATCCTAACCCGTACGCTAACACTAACCCGCGCCCTCACACGCACACTCCCCCTAAAGCGTTGCCGTACCCTCACCTGGACCCTAAACCGTCCCCGTCCCCTAACCCTAACCCTAGCCCGAACCCTAACCCTAACCCTTCCCCGAAGCCTGACCCTCACCCGTCCCCTAATCCTAACCCGTACGCTAACACTAACCCGCGCGCTCACACGCACGCTCCCCCTAAAGCGTTGCCGTACCCTCACCTGGACCCTAAACCGTCCCCATCCCCTAACCCTAACCCTAGCCCGAACCCTAACCCTAACCCTTCCCCGAAGCCTGACCCTCACCCGTCCCCTAATCCTAACCCGTACGCTAACACTAACCCGCGCCCTCACACGAACGCTCCCCCTAAAGCGTTGCCGTACCCTCACCTGGACCCTAAACCGTCCCCGTCCCCTAACCCTAACCCTAGCCCGAACCCTAACCCTAACCCTTCCCCGAAGCCTGACCCTCACCCGTCCCCTAATCCTAACCCGTACGCTAACACTAACCCGCGCGCTCACACGCACGCTCCCCCTAAAGCGTTGCCGTACCCTCACCTGGACCCTAAACCGTCCCCGTCCCCTAACCCTAACCCTAGCCCGAACCCTAACCCTAACCCTTCCCCGAAGCCTGACCCTCACCCGTCCCCTAATCCTAACCCGTACGCTAACACTAACCTGCGCCCTCACACGCACGCTCCCCCTAAAGCGTTGCCGTACCCTCACCTGGACCCTAAACCGTCCCCGTCCCCTAACCCTAACCCTAGCCCGAACCCTAACCCTAACGCTTCCCCGAAGCCTGACCCTCACCCGTCCCCTAATCCTAACCCGTACGCTAACACTAACCCGCGCCCTCACACGCACGCTCCCCCTAAAGCGTTGCCGTACCCTCACCTGGACCCTAAACCGTCCCCGTCCCCTAACCCTAACCCTAGCCCGAACCCTAACCCTAACCCTTCCCCGAAGCCTGACCCTCACCCGTCCCCTAATCCTAACCCGTACGCTAACACTAACCCGCGCCCTCACACGCACGCTCCCCCTAAAGCGTTGCCGTACACTCACCTGGACCCCAAACCGTCCCCGTCCCCTAACCCTAACCCTAGCCCGAACCCTAACCCTAACCCTTCCCCGAAGCCTGACCCTCACCCGTCCCCTAATCCTAACCCGTACGCTAACACTAACCCGCGCCCTCACACGCACGCTCCCCCTAAAGCGTTGCCGTACCCTCACCTGGACCCTAAACCGTCCCCGTCCCCTAACCCTAACCCTAGCCCGAACCCTAACCCTAACCCTTCCCCGAAGCCTGACCCTCACCCGTCCCCTAATCCTAACCCGTACGCTAACACTAACCCGCGCCCTCACACGCACGCTCCCCCTAAAGCGTTGCCGTACCCTCACCTGGACCCTAAACCGTCCCCGTCCCCTAACCCTAACCCTAGCCCGAACCCTAACCCTAACCCTTCCCCGAAGCCTGACCCTCACCCGTCCCCTAATCCTAACCCGTACGCTAACACTAACCCGCGCGCTCACACGCACGCTCCCCCTAAAGCGTTGCCGTACCCTCACCTGGACCCTAAACCGTCCCCGTCCCCTAACCCTAACCCTAGCCCGAACCCTAATCCTAACCCTTCCCCGAAGCCTGACCCTCACCCGTCCCCTAATCCTAACCCGTACGCTAACACTAACCCGCGCGCTCACACGCACGCTCCCCCTAAAGCGTTGCCGTACCCTCACCTGGACCCTAAACCGTCCCCGTCCCCTAACCCTAACCCTAGCCCGAACACTAACCCTAACCCTTCCCCGAAGCCCGACCCTCACCCGTCCCCTAATCCTAACCCGTACGCTAACACTAACCCGCGCGCTCACACGCACGCTCCCCCTAAAGCGTTGCCGTACCCTCACCTGGACCCTAAACCATCCCCGTCCCCTAACCCTAACCCTTCCCCGAAGCCCGACCCTCACCCGTCCCCTAATCCTAACCCGTACGCTAACACTAACCCGCGCCCTCACACACACGCTCCCCCTAAAGCGTTGCCGTACCCTCACCTGGACCCTAAACCGTCCCCGTCCCCTAACCCTAACCCTAGCCCGAACCCTAACCCTAACCCTTCCCCGAAGCCTGACCCTCACCCGTCCCCTAATCCTAACCCGTACGCTAACACTAACCCGCGCCCTCACACGCACGCTCCCCCTAAAGCGTTGCCGTACCCTCACCTGGACCCTAAACCGTCCCCGTCCCCTAACCCTAACCCTAGCCCGAACCCTAACCCTAACCCTTCCCCGAAGCCTGACCCTCACCCGTCCCCTAATCCTAACCCGTACGCTAACACTAACCCGCGCGCTCACACGCACGCTCCCCCTAAAGCGTTGCCGTACCCTCACCTGGACCCTAAACCGTCCCCGTCCCCTAACCCTAACCCTAGCCCGAACCCTAACCCTAACCCTTCCCCGAAGCCTGACCCTCACCCGTCCCCTAATCCTAACCCGTACGCTAACACTAACCCGCGCCCTCACACGCACGCTCCCCCTAAAGCGTTGCCGTACCCTCACCTGGACCCTAAACCGTCCCCGTCCCCTAACCCTAACCCTAGACCGAACCCTAACCCTAAACCTTCCCCGAAGCCTGACCCTCACCCGTCCCCTAATCCTAACCCGTACGCTAACACTAACCCGCGCCCTCACACGCACGCTCCCCCTAAAGCGTTGCCGTACCCTCACCTGGACCCCAAACCGTCCCCGTCCCCTAACCCTAACCCTAGCCCGAACCCTAACCCTAACCCTTCCCCGAAGCCTGACCCTCACCCGTCCCCTAATCCTAACCCGTACGCTAACACTAACCCGCGCCCTCACACGCACGCTCCCCCTAAAGCGTTGCCGTACCCTCACCTGGACCCTAAACCGTCCCCGTCCCCTAACCCTAACCCTAGCCCGAACCCTAACCCTAACCCTTCCCCGAAGCCTGACCCTCACCCGTCCCCTAATCCTAACCCGTACGCTAACACTAACCCGCGCCCTCACACGCACGCTCCCCCTAAAGCGTTGCCGTACCCTCACCTGGACCCTAAACCGTCCCCGTCCCCTAACCCTAACCCTAGCCCGAACCCTAACCCTAACCCTTCCCCGAAGCCTGACCCTCACCCGTCCCCTAATCCTAACCCGTACGCTAACACTAACCCGCGCGCTCACACGCACGCTCCCCCTAAAGCGTTGCCGTACCCTCACCTGGACCCTAAACCGTCCCCGTCCCCTAACCCTAACCCTAGCCCGAACCCTAACCCTAACCCTTCCCCGAAGCCTGACCCTCACCCGTCCCCTAATCCTAACCCGTACGCTAACACTAACCTGCGCCCTCACACGCACGCTCCCCCTAAAGCGTTGCCGTACCCTCACCTGGACCCTAAACCGTCCCCGTCCCCTAACCCTAACCCTAGCCCGAACCCTAACCCTAACGCTTCCCCGAAGCCTGACCCTCACCCGTCCCCTAATCCTAACCCGTACGCTAACACTAACCCGCGCCCTCACACGCACGCTCCCCCTAAAGCGTTGCCGTACCCTCACCTGGACCCTAAACCGTCCCCGTCCCCTAACCCTAACCCTAGCCCGAACCCTAACCCTAACCCTTCCCCGAAGCCTGACCCTCACCCGTCCCCTAATCCTAACCCGTACGCTAACACTAACCCGCGCGCTCACACGCACGCTCCCCCTAAAGCGTTGCCGTACCCTCACCTGGACCCTAAACCGTCCCCGTCCCCTAACCCTAACCCTAGCCCGAACCCTAATCCTAACCCTTCCCCGAAGCCTGACCCTCACCCGTCCCCTAATCCTAACCCGTACGCTAACACTAACCCGCGCGCTCACACGCACGCTCCCCCTAAAGCGTTGCCGTACCCTCACCTGGACCCTAAACCGTCCCCGTCCCCTAACCCTAACCCTAGCCCGAACACTAACCCTAACCCTTCCCCGAAGCCTGACCCTCACCCGTCCCCTAATCCTAACCCGTACGCTAACACTAACCCGCGCGCTCACACGCACGCTCCCCCTAAAGCGTTGCCGTACCCTCACCTGGACCCTAAACCATCCCCGTCCCCTAACCCTAACCCTAGCCCGAACCCTAACCCTAACCCTTCCCCGAAGCCTGACCCTCACCCGTCCCCTAATCCTAACCCGTACGCTAACACTAACCCGCGCCCTCACACACACGCTCCCCCTAAAGCGTTGCCGTACCCTCACCTGGACCCTAAACCGTCCCCGTCCCCTAACCCTAACCCTAGCCCGAACCCTAACCCTAACCCTTCCCCGAAGCCTGACCCTCACCCGTCCCCTAATCCTAACCCGTACGCTAACACTAACCCGCGCCCTCACACGCACGCTCCCCCTAAAGCGTTGCCGTACCCTCACCTGGACCCTAAACCGTCCCCGTCCCCTAACCCTAACCCTAGCCCGAACCCTAACCCTAACCCTTCCCCGAAGCCTGACCCTCACCCGTCCCCTAATCCTAACCCGTACGCTAACACTAACCCGCGCGCTCACACGCACGCTCCCCCTAAAGCGTTGCCGTACCCTCACCTGGACCCTAAACCGTCCCCGTCCCCTAACCCTAACCCTAGCCCGAACCCTAACCCTAACCCTTCCCCGAAGCCTGACCCTCACCCGTCCCCTAATCCTAACCCGTACGCTAACACTAACCCGCGCCCTCACACGCACGCTCCCCCTAAAGCGTTGCCGTACCCTCACCTGGACCCTAAACCGTCCCCGTCCCCTAACCCTAACCCTAGACCGAACCCTAACCCTAAACCTTCCCCGAAGCCTGACCCTCACCCGTCCCCTAATCCTAACCCGTACGCTAACACTAACCCGCGCCCTCACACGCACGCTCCCCCTAAAGCGTTGCCGTACCCTCACCTGGACCCCAAACCGTCCCCGTCCCCTAACCCTAACCCTAGCCCGAACCCTAACCCTAACCCTTCCCCGAAGCCTGACCCTCACCCGTCCCCTAATCCTAACCCGTACGCTAACACTAACCCGCGCCCTCACACGCACGCTCCCCCTAAAGCGTTGCCGTACCCTCACCTGGACCCTAAACCGTCCCCGTCCCCTAACCCTAACCCTAGCCCGAACCCTAACCCTAACCCTTCCCCGAAGCCTGACCCTCACCCGTCCCCTAATCCTAACCCGTACGCTAACACTAACCCGCGCCCTCACACGCACGCTCCCCCTAAAGCGTTGCCGTACCCTCACCTGGACCCTAAACCGTCCCCGTCCCCTAACCCTAACCCTAGCCCGAACCCTAACCCTAACCCTTCCCCGAAGCCTGACCCTCACCCATCCCCTAATCCTAACCCGTACGCTAACACTAACCCGCGCGCTCACACGCACGCTCCCCCTAAAGCGTTGCCGTACCCTCACCTGGACCCTAAACCATCCCCGTCCCCTAACCCTAACCCTAGCCCGAACCCTAACCCTAACCCTTCCCCGAAGCCCGACCCTCACCCGTCCCTTAATCCTAACCCGTACGCTAACACTAACCCGCGCCCTCACACGCACGCTCCCCCTAAAGCGTTGCCGTACCCTCACCTGGACCCTAAACCGTCCCCGTCCCCTAACCCTAACCCTAGCCCGAACCCTAACCCTAACCCTTCCCCGAAGCCTGACCCTCACCCGTCCCCTAATCCTAACCCATACGCTAACACTAACCCGCGCCCTCACACGCACGCTCCCCCTAAAGCGTTGCCGTACCCTCACCTGGACCCTAAACCGTCCCCGTCCCCTAACCCTAACCCTAGCCCGAACCCTAACCCTAACCCTTCCCCGAAGCCTGACCCTCACCCGTCCCCTAATCCTAACCCGTATGCTAACACTAACCCGCGCCCTCACACGCACGCTCCCCCTAAAGCGTTGCCGTACCCTCACCTGGACCCTAAACCGTCCCCGTCCCCTAACCCTAACCCTAGACCGAACCCTAACCCTAACCCTTCCCCGAAGCCTGACCCTCACCCGTCCCCTAATCCTAACCCGTACGCTAACACTAACCAACGCCCTCACACGCACGCTCCCCCTAAAGCGTTGCCGTACCCTCACCTGGACCCCAAACCGTCCCCGTCCCCTAACCCTAACCCTAGCCCGAACCCTAACCCTAACCCTTCCCCGAAGCCTGACCCTCACCCGTCCCCTAATCCTAACCCGTACGCTAACACTAACCCGCGCCCTCACACGCACGCTCCCCCTAAAGCGTTGCCGTACCCTCACCTGGACCCTAAACCGTCCCCGTCCCCTAACCCTAACCCTAGCCCGAACCCTAACCCTAACCCTTCCCCGAAGCCTGACCCTCACCCGTCCCCTAATCCTAACCCGTACGCTAACACTAACCCGCGCCCTCACACGCACGCTCCCCCTAAAGCGTTGCCGTACCCTCACCTGGACCCTAAACCGTCCCCGTCCCCTAACCCTAACCCTAGCCCGAACCCTAACCCTAACCCTTCCCCGAAGCCTGACCCTCACCCGTCCCCTAATCCTAACCCGTACGCTAACACTAACCCGCGCCCTCACACGCACGCTCCCCCTAAAGCGTTGCCGTACCCTCACCTGGACCCTAAACCGTCCCCGTCCCCTAACCCTAACCCTAGCCCGAACCTTAACCCTAACCCTTCCCAGAAGCCTGACCCTCACCCGTCCCCTAATCCTAACCCGTACGCTAACACTAACCCGAGCCCTCACACGCACGCTCCCCCTAAAGCGTTGCCGTACCCTCACCTGGACCCTAAACCGTCCCCGTCCCCTAACCCTAACCCTAGCCCGAACCCTAACCCTAACCCTTCCCCGAAGCCTGACCCTCACCCGTCCCCTAATCCTAACCCGTACGCTAACACTAACCCGCGCCCTCACACGCACGCTCCCCCTAAAGCGTTGCCGTACCCTCACCTGGACCCTAAACCGTCCCCGTCCCCTAACCCTAACCCTAGCCCGAACCCTAACCCTAACCCTTCCCCGAAGCCTGACCCTCACCCTTCCCTAATCCTAACCCGTACGCTAACACTAACCCGCGCCCTCACACGCACGCTCCCCCTAAAGCGTTGCCGTACCCTCACCTGGACCCTAAACCGTCCCCGTCCCCTAACCCTAACCCTAGCCCGAACCCTAACCCTAACCCTTCCCCGAAGCCTGACCCTCACCCGTCCCCTAATCCTAACCCATACGCTAACACTAACCCGCGCCCTCACACGCACGCTCCCCCTAAAGCGTTGCCGTACCCTCACCTGGACCCTAAACCGTCCCCGTCCCCTAACCCTAACCCTAGCCCGAACCCTAACCCTAACCCTTCCCCGAAGCCTGACCCTCACCCGTCCCCTAATCCTAACCCGTACGCTAACACTAACCCGCGCCCTCACACGCACGCTCCCCCTAAAGCGTTGCCATACCCTCACCTGGACCCTAAACCGTCCCCGTCCCCTAACCCTAACCCTAGCCCGAACCCTAACCCTAACCCTTCCCCGAAGCCTGACCCTCACCCGTCCCCTAATCCTAACCCGTACGCTAACACTATCCCGCGCCCTCACACGCACGCTCCCCCTAAAGTGTTGCCGTACCCTCACCTGGACCCTAAACCGTCCCCGTCCCCGTCCCCTAACCCTAGCCCGAACCCTGACCCTAACCGTTCCCCGAAGCCTGACCCTCACCCGTCCCCTAATCCTAACCCGTACGCTAACACTAACCCGCGCCCTCACACGCACGCTCCTCCTAAAGCGTTGCCGTACCCTCACCTGGACCCTAAACCGTCCCCGTCCCCTAACCCTAACCCTAGCCCGAACCCTAACCCTAACCCTTCCCCGAAGCCTGACCCTCACCCGTCCCCTAATCCTAACCCGTACGCTAACACTAACCCGCGCCCTCACACGCACGCTCCCCCTAAAGCGTTGCCGTACCCTCACCTGGACCCTAAACCGTCCCCGTCCCCTAACCCTAACCCTAGCCCGAACCCTAACCCTAACCCTTCCCCGAAGCCTGACCCTCACCCGTCCCCTAATCCTAACCCGTACGCTAACACTAACCCGCGCCCTCACACGCTCGCTCCCCCTAAAGCGTTGCCGTACCCTCACCTGGACCCTAAACCGTCCCCGTCCCCTAACCCTAACCCTAGCCCGAACTCTAACCCTAACCCTTCCCCGAAGCCTGACCCTCACCCGTCCCCTAATCCTAACCCGTACGCTAACACTAACCCACGCCCTCACACGCACGCTCCCCCTAAAGCGTTGCCGTACCCTCACCTGGACCCTAAACCGTCCCCGTCCCCTAACCCTAACCCTAGCCCGAACCCTAACCCTAACCCTTCCCCGAAGCCTGACCCTCACCCGTCCCCTAATCCTAACCCGTACGCTAACACTAACCCGCGCCCTCACACGCACGCTCCCCCTAAAGCGTTGCCGTACCCTCACCTGGACCCTAAACCGTCCCCGTCCCCTAACCCTAACCCTAGCCCGAACCCTAACCCTAACCCTTCCCCGAAGCCTGACCCTCACCCGTCCCCTAATCCTAACCCGTACGCTAACACTAACCCGCGCCCTCACACGCACGCTCCCCCTAAAGCGTTGCCGTACCCTCACCTGGACCCTAAACCGTCCCCGTCCCCTAACCCTAACCCTAGCCCGAACCCTAACCCTAACCCTTCCCCGAAGCCTGACCCTCACCCGTCCCCTAATCCTAACCCGTACGCTAACACTAACCTGCGCCCTCACACGCACGCTCCCCCTAAAGCGTTGCCGTACCCTCACCTGGACCCTAAACCGTCCCCGTCCCCTAACCCTAACCCTAGCCCGAACCCTAACCCTAACCCTTCCCCGAAGCCTGACCCTCACCCGTCCCCTAATCCTAACCCGTACGCTAACACTAACCCGCGCCCTCACACGCACGCTCCCCCTAAAGCGTTGCCGTACCCTCACCTGGACCCTAAACCGTCCCCGTCCCCTAACCCTAACCCTAGCCCGAACCCTAACCCTAACCCTTCCCCGAAGCCTGACCCTCACCCGTCCCCTAATCCTAACCCGTACGCTAACACTAACCCGCGCCCTCACACGCACGCTCCCCCTAAAGCGTTGCCGTACCCTCACCTGGACCCTAAACCGTCCCCGCCCCCTAACCCTAACCCTAGCCCGAACCCTAACCCTAACCCTTCCCCGAAGCCTGACCCTCACCCGTCCCCTAATCCTAACCCGTACGCTAACACTAACCCGCGCCCTCACACGCACGCTCCCCCTAAAGCGTTGCCGTACCCTCACCTGGACCCTAAACCGTCCCCGTCCCCTAACCCTAACCCTAGCCCGAACCCTAACCCTAACCCTTTCCCGAAGCCTGACCCTCACCCGTCCCCTAATCCTAACCCGTACGCTAACACTAACCCGCGCCCTCACACGCACGCTCCCCCTAAAGCGTTGCCGTACCCTCACCTGGACCCTAAACCGTCCCCGCCCCCTAACCCTAACCCTAGCCCGAACCCTAACCCTAACCCTTCCCCGAAGCCTGACCCTCACCCGTCCCCTAATCCTAACCCGTACGCTAACACTAACCCGCGCCCTCACACGCACGCTCCCCCTAAAGCGTTGCCGTACCCTCACCTGGACCCTAAACCGTCCCCGTCCCCTAACCCTAACCCTAGCCCGAACCCTAACCCTAACCCTTCCCCGAAGCCTGACCCTCACCCGTCCCCTAATCCTAACCCGTACGCTAACACTAACCCGCGCCCTCACACGCACGCTCCCCCTAAAGCGTTGCCGTACCCTCACCTGGACCCTAAACCGTCCCCGTCCCCTAACCCTAACCCTAGCCCGAACCCTAACCCTAACCCTTCCCCGAAGCCTGACCCTCACCCGTCCCCTAATCCTAACCCGTACGCTAACACTAACCCGCGCCCTCACACGCACGCTCCCCCTAAAGCGTTGCCGTACCCTCACCTGGACCCGAAACCGTCCCCGTCCCCTAACCCTAACCCTAGCCCGAACCCTAACCCTAACCCTTCCCCGAAGCCTGACCCTCACCCGTCCCCTAATCCTAACCCGTACGCTAACACTAACCCGCGCCCTCACACGCACGCTCCCCCTAAAGCGTTGCCGTACCCTCACCTGGACCCTAAACCGTCCCCGTCCCCTAACCCTAACCCTAGCCCGAACCCTAACCCTAACCCTTCCCCGAAGCCTGACCCTCACCCGTCCCCTAATCCTAACCCGTACGCTAACACTAACCCGCGCCCTCACACGCACGCTCCCCCTAAAGCGTTGCCGTACCCTCACCTGGACCCTAAACCGTCCCCGTCCCCTAACCCTAACCCTAGCCCGAACCCTAACCCTAACCCTTCCCCGAAGCCTGACCCTCACCCGTCCCCTAATCCTAACCCGTACGCTAACACTAACCCGCGCCCTCACACGCACGCTCCCCCTAAAGCGTTGCCGTACCCTCACCTGGACCCTAAACCGTCCCCGTCCCCTAACCCTAACCCTAGCCCGAACCCTAACCCTAACCCTTCCCGAAGCCTGACCCTCACCCGTCCCCTAATCCTAACCCGTACGCTAACACTAACCCGCGCCCTCACACGCACGCTCCCCCTAAAGCGTTGCCGTACCCTCACCTGGACCCTAAACCGTCCCCGTCCCCTAACCCTAACCCTAGCCCGAACCCTAACCCTAACCCTTCCCCGAAGCCTGACCCTCACCCGTCCCCTAATCCTAACCCGTACGCTAACACTAACCCGCGCCCTCACACGCACGCTCCCCCTAAAGCGTTGCCGTACCCTCACCTGGACCCTAAACCGTCCCCGTCCCCTAACCCTAACCCTAGCCCGAACCCTAACCCTAACCCTTCCCGAAGCCTGACCCTCACCCGTCCCCTAATCCTAACCCGTACGCTAACACTAACCCGCGCCCTCACACGCACGCTCCCCCTAAAGCGTTGCCGTACCCTCACCTGGACCCTAAACCGTCCCCGTCCCCTAACCCTAACCCTAGCCCGAACCCTAACCCTAACCCTTCCCCGAAGCCTGACCCTCACCCGTCCCCTAATCCTAACCCGTACGCTAACACTAACCCGCGCCCTCACACGCACGCTCCCCCTAAAGCGTTGCCGTACCCTCACCTGGACCCTAAACCGTCCCCGCCCCTAACCCTAACCCTAGCCCGAACCCTAACCCTAACCCTTCCCCGAAGCCTGACCCTCACCCGTCCCCTAATCCTAACCCGTACGCTAACACTAACCCGCGCCCTCACACGCACGCTCCCCCTAAAGCGTTGCCGTACCCTCACCTGGACCCTAAACCGTCCCCGCCCCTAACCCTAACCCTAGCCCGAACCCTAACCCTAACCCTTCCCCGAAGCCTGACCCTCACCCGTCCCCTAATCCTAACCCGTACGCTAACACTAACCCGCGCCCTCACATGCACGCTCCCCCTAAAGCGTTGCCGTACCCTCACCTGGACCCTAAACCGTCCCCGTCCCCTAACCCTAACCCTAGCCCGAACCCTAACCCTAACCCTTCCCCGAAGCCTGACCCTCACCCGTCCCCTAATCCTAACCCGTACGCTAACACTAACCCGCGCCCTCACACGCACGCTCCCCCTAAAGCGTTGCCGTACCCTCACCTGGACCCTAAACCGTCCCCGTCCCCTAACCCTAACCCTAGCCCGAACCCTAACCCTAACCCTTCCCCGAAGCCTGACCCTCACCGTCCCCTAATCCTAACCCGTACGCTAACACTAACCCGCGCCCTCACACGCATGCTCCCCCTAAAGCGTTGCCGTACCCTCACCTGGACCCTAAACCGTCCCCGTCCCCTAACCCTAACCTAGCCCGAACCCTAACCCTAACCCTTCCCCGAAGCCTGACCCTCACCCGTCCCCTAATCCTAACCCGTACGCTAACACTAACCCGCGCCCTGACACGCACGCTCCCCCTAAAGCGTTGCCGTACCCTCACCTGGACCCTAAACCGTCCCCGTCCCCTAACCCTAACCCTAGCCCGAACCCTAACCCTAACCCTTCCCGAAGCCTGACCCTCACCCGTCCCCTAATCCTAACCCGTACGCTAACACTAACCCGCGCCCTCACACGCACGCTCCCCCTAAAGCGTTGCCGTACCCTCACCTGGACCCTAAACCGTCCCCGTCCCCTAACCCTAACCCTAGCCCGAACCCTAACCCTAACCCTTCCCCGAAGCCTGACCCTCACCCGTCCCCTAATCCTAACCCGTACGCTAACACTAACCCGCGCCCTCACACGCACGCTCCCCCTAAAGCGTTGCCGTACCCTCACCTGGACCCTAAACCGTCCCCGTCCCCTAACCCTAACCCTAGCCCGAACCCTAACCCTAACCCTTCCCGAAGCCTGACCCTCACCCGTCCCCTAATCCTAACCCGTACGCTAACACTAACCCGCGCCCTCACACGCACGCTCCCCTAAAGCGTTGCCGTACCCTCACCTGGACCCTAAACCGTCCCCGTCCCCTAACCCTAACCCTAGCCCGAACCTAACCCTAACCCTTCCCCGAAGCCTGACCCTCACCCGTCCCCTAATCCTAACCCGTACGCTAACACTAACCCGCGCCCTCACACGCACGCTCCCCCTAAAGCGTTGCCGTACCCTCACCTGGACCCTAAACCGTCCCGTCCCCTAACCCTAACCCTAGCCCGAACCCTAACCCTACCCTTCCCCGAAGCCTGACCCTCACCCGTCCCCTAATCCTAACCCGTACGCTAACACTAACCCGCGCCCTCACACGCACGCTCCCCCTAAAGCGTTGCCGTACCCTCACCTGGACCCTAAACCGTCCCGTCCCCTAACCCTAACCCTAGCCCGAACCCTAACCCTAACCCTTCCCCGAAGCCTGACCCTCACCCGTCCCCTAATCCTAACCCGTACGCTAACACTAACCCGCGCCCTCACACGCACGCTCCCCCTAAAGCGTTGCCGTACCCTCACCTGGACCCTAAACCGTCCCCGTCCCCTAACCCTAACCCTAGCCCGAACCCTAACCCTAACCCTTCCCCGAAGCCTGACCCTCACCCGTCCCCTAATCCTAACCCGTACGCTAACACTAACCCGCGCCCTCACACGCACGCTCCCCCTAAAGCGTTGCCGTACCCTCACCTGGACCCTAAACCGTCCCCGTCCCCTACCCTAACCCTAGCCCGAACCCTAACCCTAACCCTTCCCCGAAGCCTGACCCTCACCCGTCCCCTAATCCTAACCCGTACGCTAACACTAACCCGCGCCCTCACACGCACGCTCCCCCTAAAGCGTTGCCGTACCCTCACCTGGACCCTAAACCGTCCCCGTCCCCTAACCTAACCCTAGCCCGAACCCTAACCCTAACCCTTCCCCGAAGCCTGACCCTCACCCGTCCCCTAATCCTAACCCGTACGCTAACACTAACCCGCGCCCTCACACGCACGCTCCCCCTAAAGCGTTGCCGTACCCTCACCTGGACCCTAAACCGTCCCCGTCCCCTAACCCTAACCCTAGCCCGAACCCTAACCCTAACCCTTCCCCGAAGCCTGACCCTCACCCGTCCCCTAATCCTAACCCGTACGCTAACACTAACCCGCGCCCTCACACGCACGCTCCCCCTAAAGCGTTGCCGTACCCTCACCTGGACCCTAAACCGTCCCCGTACCCTAACCCTAACCCTAGCCCGAACCCTAACCCTAACCCTTCCCCGAAGCCTGACCCTCACCCGTCCCCTAATCCTAACCCGTACGCTAACACTAACCCGCGCCCTCACACGCACGCTCCCCCTAAAGCGTTGCCGTACCCTCACCTGGACCCTAAACCGTCCCCGTCCCCTAACCCTAACCTAGCCCGAACCCTAACCCTAACCCTTCCCCGAAGCCTGACCCTCACCCGTCCCCTAATCCTAACCCGTACGCTAACACTAACCCGCGCCCTCACACGCACGCTCCCCCTAAAGCGTTGCCGTACCCTCACCTGGACCTAAACCGTCCCCGTCCCCTAACCCTAACCCTAGCCCGAACCCTAACCCTAACCCTTCCCCGAAGCCTGACCCTCACCCGTCCCCTAATCCTAACCCGTACGCTAACACTAACCCGCGCCCTCACACGCACGCTCCCCCTAAAGCGTTGCCGTACCCTCACCTGGACCCTAAACCGTCCCCGTCCCCTAACCCTAACCCTAGCCCGAACCCTAACCCTAACCCTTCCCCGAAGCCTGACCCTCACCCGTCCCCTAATCCTAACCCGTACGCTAACACTAACCCGCGCCCTCACACGCACGCTCCCCCTAAAGCGTTGCCGTACCCTCACCTGGACCCTAAACCGTCCCCGTCCCCTAACCCTAACCCTAGCCCGAACCCTAACCCTAACCCTTCCCCGAAGCCTGACCCTCACCCGTCCCCTAATCCTAACCCGTACGCTAACACTAACCCGCGCCCTCACACGCACGCTCCCCCTAAAGCGTTGCCGTACCCTCACCTGGACCCTAAACCGTCCCCGTCCCCTAACCCTAACCCTAGCCCGAACCCTAACCCTAACCCTTCCCCGAAGCCTGACCCTCACCCGTCCCCTAATCCTAACCCGTACGCTAACACTAACCCGCGCCCTCACACGCACGCTCCCCCTAAAGCGTTGCCGTACCCTCACCTGGACCCTAAACCGTCCCCGTCCCCTAACCCTAACCCTAGCCCGAACCTAACCCTAACCCTTCCCCGAAGCCTGACCCTCACCCGTCCCCTAATCCTAACCCGTACGCTAACACTAACCCGCGCCCTCACACGCACGCTCCCCCTAAAGCGTTGCCGTACCCTCACCTGGACCCTAAACCGTCCCCGTCCCCTAACCCTAACCCTAGCCCCGAACCCTAACCCTAACCCTTCCCCGAAGCCTGACCCTCACCCGTCCCCTAATCCTAACCCGTACGCTAACACTAACCCGCGCCCTCACACGCACGCTCCCCCTAAAGCGTTGCCGTACCCTCACCTGGACCCTAAACCGTCCCCGTCCCCTAACCCTAACCCTAGCCCGAACCCTAACCCTAACCCTTCCCCGAAGCCTGACCCTCACCCGTCCCCTAATCCTAACCCGTACGCTAACACTAACCCGCGCCCTCACACGCACGCTCCCCCTAAAGCGTTGCCGTACCCTCACCTGGACCCTAAACCGTCCCGTCCCCTAACCCTAACCCTAGCCCGAACCCTAACCCTAACCCTTCCCCGAAGCCTGACCCTCACCCGTCCCCTAATCCTAACCCGTACGCTAACACTAACCCGCGCCCTCACACGCACGCTCCCCCTAAAGCGTTGCCGTACCCTCACCTGGACCCTAAACCGTCCCCGTCCCCTAACCCTAACCCTAGCCCGAACCCTAACCCTAACCCTTCCCCGAAGCCTGACCCTCACCCGTCCCCTAATCCTAACCCGTACGCTAACACTAACCCGCGCCCTCACACGCACGCTCCCCCTAAAGCGTTGCCGTACCCTCACCTGGACCCTAAACCGTCCCCGTCCCCTAACCCTAACCCTAGCCCGAACCCTAACCCTAACCCTTCCCCGAAGCCTGACCCTCACCCGTCCCCTAATCCTAACCCGTACGCTAACACTAACCCGCGCCCTCACACGCACGCTCCCCCTAAAGCGTTGCCGTACCCTCACCTGGACCCTAAACCGTCCCCGTCCCCTAACCCTAACCCTAGCCCGAACCCTAACCCTAACCCTTCCCCGAAGCCTGACCCTCACCCGTCCCCTAATCCTAACCCTACGCTAACACTAACCCGCGCCCTCACACGCACGCTCCCCCTAAAGCGTTGCCGTACCCTCACCTGGACCCTAAACCGTCCCCGTCCCCTAACCCTAACCCTAGCCCGAACCCTAACCCTAACCCTTCCCCGAAGCCTGACCCTCACCCGTCCCCTAATCCTAACCCGTACGCTAACACTAACCCGCGCCCTCACACGCACGCTCCCCCTAAAGCGTTGCCGTACCCTCACCTGGACCCTAAACCGTCCCCGTCCCCTAACCCTAACCCTAGCCCGAACCCTAACCCTAACCCTTCCCCGAAGCCTGACCCTCACCCGTCCCCTAATCCTAACCCGTACGCTAACACTAACCCGCGCCCTCACACGCACGCTCCCCCTAAAGCGTTGCCGTACCCTCACCTGGACCCTAAACTGTCCCCTAACCCTAACCCTAACCCTAGCCCGAACCCTAACCCTAACCCTTCCCCGAAGCCTGACCCTCACCCGTCCCCTAATCCTAACCCGTACGCTAACACTAACCGCGCCCTCACACGCACGCTCCCCCTAAAGCGTTGCCGTACCCTCACCTGGACCCTAAACCGTCCCCGTCCCCTAACCCTAACCCTACCCCGAACCCTAACCCTAACCCTTCCCCGAAGCCTGACCCTCACCCGTCCCTAATCCTAACCCGTACGCTAACACTAACCCGCGCCCTCACACGCACGCTCCCCCTAAAGCGTTGCCGTACCCTCACCTGGACCCTAAACCGTCCCCGTCCCCGTACCCTAACCCTAGCCCGAACCCTAACCCTAACCCTTCCCCGAAGCCTGACCCTCACCCGTCCCCTAATCCTAACCCGTACGCTAACACTAACCCGCGCCCTCACACGCACGCTCCCCCTAAAGCGTTGCCGTACCCTCACCTGGACCCTAAACCGTCCCCGTCCCCTAACCCTACCCTAGCCCGAACCCTAACCCTAACCCTTCCCCGAAGCCTGACCCTCACCCGTCCCCTAATCCTAACCCGTACGCTAACACTAACCCGCGCCCTCACACGCACGCTCCCCCTAAAGCGTTGCCGTACCCTCACCTGGACCCTAAACTGTCCCCTACCCTAACCCTAACCCTAGCCCGAACCCTAACCCTAACCCTTCCCCGAAGCCTGACCCTCACCCGTCCCCTAATCCTAACCCGTACGCTAACACTAACCCGCGCCCTCACACGCACGCTCCCCCTCAAGCGTTGCCGTACCCTCACCTGGACCCTAAACCGTCCCCGTCCCCTAACCCTAACCCTAGCCCGAACCCTAACCCTAACCCTTCCCCGAAGCCTGACCCTCACCCGTCCCCTAATCCTAACCGTACGCTAACACTAACCCGCGCCCTCACACGCACGCTCCCCCTAAAGCGTTGCCGTACCCTCACCTGGACCCTAAACCGTCCCCGTCCCCTAACCCTAACCCTAGCCCGAACCCTAACCCTAACCCTTCCCGAAGCCTGACCCTCACCGTCCCCTAATCCTAACCCGTACGCTACACTAAC
>NW_027646325.1:0-49000 GCF_951394435.1 Stenella coeruleoalba
CATCGTACCTGAATCTACTCATTATGCTGCTACGGGCCTGATGACACAGATTTCATTGCTGAGTGATACTGCATTGTACGTAAGTACCACAAGTTCTTTATCCATTTTTCACTTTCTGTGATATTGAACTTGTACGGTAAACGAGGTTCTTGTAAACAGAGGCGTCCCAAACTTTGGGGTGGCTGTGTCTTTTTGATTTTAATTTCCCTAAGCTATAGGACCATAAGTGGCAGTGCCCTCGGCTCTGTTGCTTTGTTTTTTAGATGTTTCAGGAAACACCATACACTTCTCCTGAGTGTCTGTTGGTAACTTACATCCCGCCCATCAGCATAACAAGGCTCCCAGTTCTCCATGGCCTGTCCTGCCTTTCTGGATTTTACACTTTTTTCAGATGGCCCTTTTGACTGGGGGGAAGTGAGACTTCATTGTAGTGCAGATTTCGTTTGCAAGCTTGCTTGGTTGGCCAAAAAGGGTGTATGCGTTTTTTCCTGAATATATTCAGGAAAAAACGCATACGCCGTTTTTGGCCAAGTGCATCATTGTGGACGTTCTGCCTCTTTTCCTATGCTTTCAATGCAATTCCAGTCTACCTCCTGAAATCGGTTTCCTGCAATTCTGCCCCGCTTTCAAGTCCTCTTGGCAGCCTTACTTCAGTCTATTTTTGGACGATAGCTGTCATTTATAACTCTGCAGGTTTGTGAATTACAGTGCCTCTGAGCTCCTTTCTTCAACTCGCTTTCTTTTGAGCTGGCCGCAACACCGCAGGATGGCTTCAGGCCCTAATCTGGTTCCGGCACGGCACGCTGAGCCTTTGGTTAATTCCTCTTCCTGGTGCGAAATGAGAGTTAAATTTGCCCGTCCAGACACCTCCAGCTAGCCTCTCATTGGTTCTCGCTATTCCTGTTCATCTTCCGCAGAAATTGCAAACTGGGCCAAACAGGAGGTTAAAGGGACTGACTCTCCAAGTCGGGAGAGTGTTAGTAAAGCGTCTGGAATGTTGCACCCGAGTACCAGGGTACGAAAACTGGGACATATTTGAACACGTCTCCCGATCACATGGTTGATCATACTCTAGGTTGCACATGCATGTTTTAGCTGAAGGAAGAATACCTTAAACCTGGGTAGTTGAAACCCGTGGAATGGGAACCATGCAATATGACTTCAAAGGGTCTTCATTTGCTCACCGAACCTCTCCAATCCTATCACTGCTGCGTTTATGCCCCTGTACACATGCGTGATTCTCTTTCGGAGACATAGCAATCCATAGGTTTTAAGATACTTAGTGGTCAGGTACATTCTTAGGCGTTTAATATGGGGTGTTGAGTCCATTTCGTTGAGCAAGGAGTAGCTCTTGTCTATTCCATATTTGGCTTAAGGAACTTTATCTGTGCTCATTTCAATCTCTGGTTTTATGCAGCACCCCAACTCACCTTTCCCCTTAAGCAAGCATAAGTTGGTTTTCTAAATTTGAGACCCTGTTCTGTTCTGTAATTCAGTTCCTGTGTAGCCAAGTTTACATTCCGTGTATTACTGATATCTTATGATGTTTCTTTTTCTGTGTGACTTATTTCAGTTAGAATCATCATACCTGAATCCACTCATTGTGGTGCTAAGGGCCTTGTGACACAGATTTCATTGCTGAGTGATATTGCTTTGTAAGTAAATACCACAACTTCTTTATCCATTTTTCACTTTCTGCGATGTTGAACTTGTACTGTAAACGAGGTTCTTGTAAACAGAGCCGTTCCAAACTTTGGGGTGGCTGTGTCTTTTTGATTTTAAATTCCCTAAGCTATAGGACCATAAGTGGAAGTGCCCTAGGCTCTGTTGCTTTGTTTTTTAGATGTTTCAGGAAACACCATACACTTCTCCCGAGTGGTTGTTGGCAATTTACATCCCGCCTTTCAGCATAACAAGGCTCCCAGTTCTCCATGGCCTGTCCTGCCTTTCTGGATTTTACACTTTTTTCAGATGGCCCTTTTGACCGGGGGGAAGTGAGACTTCATTGTAGTGCAGATTTCCTTTGCAAGCTTGCTTGGTTGGCCAAAAAGGGCGTATGCGTTTTTTCCTGAATATATTCAGGAAAAAACGCATACGCCCTTTTTGGCCAAGTGCATCATTGTGGACGTTCTGCCTCTTTTCCTATGCTTTCAATGCAATTCCAGTCTACCTCCTGAAATCGGTTTCCTGCAATTCTGCCCCGCTTTCAAGTCCTCTTGGCAGCCTTACTTCAGTCTATTTTTGGACGATAGCTGTCATTTATAACTCTGCAGGTTTGTGAATTACAGTGCCCCTGAGCTCCTTTCTTCAACTCGCTTTCTTGTGAGCTGGCCGCAACACCGCAGGATGGCTTCAGGCCCTAATCTGGTTCTGGCACGGCACGCTGAGCCTTTGGTTAATTCCTCTTCCTGGTGGGAAATGAGAGTTAAATTTGCCCGTTCAGACAACTCCAGCTAGTCTCTCATTGGTTCTCGCTATTCCTGTTCATCTTCCGCAGAAATTGCAAACTGGGCCAAACAGGAGGTTAAAGGGACTGACTCTCCAAGTGGGGAGAGTGTTAGTAAAGCGTCTGGAATGTTGCACCCGAGTACCAGGGTACGAAAACTGAGACATATTTGAACACGTCTCCCGATCACATGGTTGATCATACTCTAGGTTCCACATGCATGTTTTAGCTGAAGGAAGAATACCTTAAACCTGGGTAGTTGAAACCCGTGGAATGGGTACCATGCAATATGACTTCAAAGGGTCTTCATTTGCTCACCGAACATCTCCAAACCTATCACTGCTGCGTTTATGCCCCTGTACACATGCTTGATTCTCTTTCGGAGACATTGCAATCCATAGGTTTTAAGATACTTACTAGTCAGGTACATTCTTAGGCGTTTAATATGCGGTGTTGAGTCCATTTCGTTGAGCAAGGAGTAGCTCTTGTCTATTCCATATTTGGCTTAAGGAACTTTATCTGTGCTCATTTCAATCTCTGGTTTTATGCAGCACCGCAACTCACCTTTACCCTTAAGCAAGCATAAGTTTGTTTTCTAAATTTGAGACCCTGTTCTGTTCTGTAATTCAGTTCCTGTGTAGCCAAGTTTACATTCCGTGTATTACTGATATATTATGATGTTTCTTTTTCTGTGTGACTTATTTCAGTTAGAATCATCATACCTGAATCCACTCATTGTGCTGCTAAGGGCCCGATGACACAGATTTCATTGCTGAGTGATATTGCTTTGTAAGTAAATACCACAACTTCTTTATCCATTTTTCACTTTCTGCGATGTTGAACTTGTACTGTAAACGAGGTTCTTGTAAACAGAGGTGTCCCAAACTTTGGGGTGGCTGTGTCTTTTTGATTTTAATTTCCCTAAGCTATAGGACCATAAGTGGAAGTGCCCTAGGCTCTGTTGCTTTGTTTTTTAGATGTTTCAGGAAACACCATACACTTCTCCCGAGTGTCTGTTGGCAATTTACATCCCGCCCATCATCATAACAAGGCTCCCAGTTCTCCATGGCCTGTCCTGCCTTTCTGGATTTTACACTTTTTTCAGATGGCCCTTTTGACCGGGGGGAAGTGAGACTTCATTGTAGTGCAGATTTCCTTTGCAAGCTTGCTTGGTTGGCCAAAAAGGGCGTATGCGTTTTTTCCTGAATATATTCAGGAAAAAACGCATACGCCCTTTTTGGCCAAGTGCATCATTGTGGACGTTCTGCCTCTTTTCCTATGCTTTCAATGCAATTCCAGTCTACCTCCTGAAATCGGTTTCCTGCAATTCTGCCCCGCTTTCAAGTCCTCTTGGCAGCCTTACTTCAGTCTATTTTTGGACGATAGCTGTCATTTATAACTCTGCAGGTTTGTGAATTACAGTGCCCCTGAGCTCCTTTCTTCAACTCGCTTTCTTGTGAGCTGGCCGCAACACCGCAGGATGGCTTCAGGCCCTAATCTGGTTCTGGCACGGCACGCTGAGCCTTTGGTTAATTCCTCTTCCTGGTGGGAAATGAGAGTTAAATTTGCCCGTCCAGACACCTCCAGCTAGTCTCTCATTGGTTCTCACTATTCCTGTTCATCTTCCGCAGAAATTGCAAACTGGGCCAAACAGGAGGTTAAAGGGACTGACTCTCCAAGTCGGGAGAGTGTTAGTAAAGCTTCTGGAATGTTGCACCCGAGTACCAGGGTACGAAAACTGAGAAATATTTGAACACGTCTCCCGATCACATGGTTGATCATACTCTAGGTTCCACATGCATGTTTTAGCTGAAGGAAGAATACCTTAAACCTGGAGAGTTGAGACCCGTGTAATGGGTACCATGCAATATGACTTCAAAGGGTCTTCATTTGCTCACCAAACCTCTCCAATCCTATCACTGCTGCGTTTATGCCCCTGTACACATGCTTGATTCTCTTTCGGAGACATAGAAATCCATAGGTTTTAAGATACTTACTAGTCAGGTACATTCTTAGGCGTTTAATATGCGGTGTTGAGTCCATTTCGTTGAGCAAGGAGTAGCTCTTGTCTATTCCATATTTGGCTTAAGGAACTTTATCTGTGCTCATTTCAATCTCTGGTTTTATGCAGCACCCCAACTCACCTTTCCCCTTAAGCAAGCATAAGTTGGTTTTCTAAATTTGAGACCCTGTTCTGTTCTGTAATTCAGTTCCTGTGTAGCCAAGTTTACATTCCGTGTATTAGTGATATCTTATGATGTTTCTTTTTCTGTGTGACTTATTTCAGTTAGAAACATCGTACCTGTATCCACTCATTAAGCTACTACGGGCCTGATGACAAAGATTTCATTGCTGAGTGATACTGCATTGTACGTAAGTACCACAACTTCTTTATCCATTTTTCACTTTCTGTGATATTGAACTTTTACAGTAAACGAGGTTCTTGTAAACAGAGGAGTCCCAAACTTTTGGGTGGCGGTGTCTTTTTGATTTTAATTTCCCTAAGCTATAGGACCATAAGTGGAAGTGCCCTAGGCTCTCTTGCTTTGTTTTTTAGATGTTTCAGGAAACACCATAGACTTCTCAGGAGTGTCTGTTGACAATTTACATCCCACCCATCAGCATAACAAAGCTCCCAGTTCTCCATGGCCTGTCCTGCCTTTCTGGATTTTACACCTATTTCAGATGGCCCTTTTGACCGGGGGGAAGTGAGACTTCTTTGTAGTGCAGATTTCCTTTGCAAGCTTGCTTGGTTGGCCAAAAAGGGCGTATGCATTTTTTCCTGAATATATTCAGGAAAAAACGCATACGCCCTTTTT
Source organism: Stenella coeruleoalba (assembly GCF_951394435.1). NCBI lineage: Eukaryota > Metazoa > Chordata > Mammalia > Artiodactyla > Delphinidae > Stenella > Stenella coeruleoalba. The sequence goes on from NW_027646325.1 coordinate 5,266, forward strand.
GGCCAAGTGCATCATTGTGGACGTTCTGCCTCTTTTCCTATGCTTTCAATGCAATTCCAGTCTACCTCCTGAAATCGGTTTCCTGCAATTCTGCCCTGCTTTCAAGTCCTCTTGGCAGCCTTACTTCAGTCTATTTTTGGACGATAGCTGTCATTTATAACTCTGCAGGTTTGTGAATTACAGTGCCCCTGAGCTCCTTTCTTCAACTCGCTTTCTTGTGAGCTGGCCGCAACACCGCAGGATGGCTTCAGGCCCTAATCTGGTTCTGGCACGGCACGCTGAGCCTTTGGTTAATTCCTCTTCCTGGTGGGAAATGAGAGTTAAATTTGCCCGTCCAGACACCTCCAGCTAGTCTCTCATTGGTTCTCGCTATTCCTGTTCATCTTCCGCAGAAATTGCAAACTGGGCCAAACAGGAGGTTAAAGGGACTGACTCTCCAAGTCGGGAGAGTGTTAGTAAAGCGTCTGGAATGTTGCACCCGAGTACCAGGGTACGAAAACTGAGACATATTTGAACACGTCTCCCGATCACATGGTTGATCATACTCTAGGTTCCACATGCATGTTTTAGCTGAAGGAAGAATACCTTAAACCTGGGTAGTTGAAACCCGTGGAATGGGTACCATGCAATATGACTTCAAAGGGTCTTCATTTGCTCACCGAACCTCTCCAATCCTATCACTGCTGCGTTTATGCCCCTGTACACATGCTTGATTCTCTTTCGGAGACATAGAAATCCATAGGTTTTAAGATACTTACTAGTCAGGTACATTCTTAGGCGTTTAATATGCGGTGTTGAGTCCATTTCGTTGAGCAAGGAGTAGCTCTTGTCTATTCCATATTTGACTTAAGGAACTTTATCTGTGCTCATTTCAATCTCTGGTTTTATGCAGCACCCCACCTCACCTTTACCTTTAAGCAAGAATAAGTTGGTTTTCTAAATTTGAGACCCTGTTCTGTTCTGTAATTCAGTTCCTGTGTAGCCAAGTTTCCATTCCGTGTATTAGTCATATCTTATGATGTTTCTTTTTCTGTGTGACTTATTTCAGTTAGAATCATCATACCTGAATCCACTTATTGTGCTGCTAAGGGCCTGATGACATAGATTTCATTGCTGAGTGATATTGCTTTGTAAGTAAATACCACAACTTCTTTATCCATTTTTCACTTTCTGCGATGTTGAACTTGTACTGTCAACGAGGTTCTTGTAAACAGAGCCGTTTGAAACTTTGGGGTGGCTGTATCTTTTAGATTTTAAATTCCCTAAGCTATAGGACCATAAGTGGAAGTGCCCTAGGCTCTGTTGCTTTGTTTTTTAGATGTTTCAGTTAACACCATACACTTCTCCCGAGTGGTTCTTGGCAATTTACATCCCGCCCTTCAGAATAACAAGGCTCCCAGTTCTCCATGGCCTGTCCTGCCTTTCTGGATTTTACACTTTTTTCAGATGGCCCTTTTGACCGGGGGGAAGTGAGACTTCATTGTAGTGCAGATTTCCTTTGCAAGCTTGCTTGGTTGGCCAAAAAGGGCGTATGCGTTTTTTCCTGAATATATTCAGGAAAAAACGCATACGCCCTTTTTGGCCAAGTGCATCATTGTGGACGTTCTGCCTCTTTTCCTATGCTTTCAATGCAATTCCAGTCTACCTCCTGAAATCGGTTTCCTGCAATTCTGCCCCGCTTTCAAGTCCTCTTGGCAGCCTTACTTCAGTCTATTTTTGGACGATAGCTGTCATTTATAACTCTGCAGGTTTGTGAATTACAGTGCCCCTGAGCTCCTTTCTTCAACTCGCTTTCTTTTGAGCTGGCCGCAACACCGCAGGATGGCTTCAGGCCCTAATCTGGTTCCGGCACGGCACGCTGAGCCTTTGGTTAATTCCTCTTCCTGGTGGGAAATGAGAGTTAATTTGCCGGTCCAGACACCTCCAGCTAGTCTCTCATTGGTTCTCACTATTCCTGTTCATCTTCCGCAGAAATTGCAAACTGGGCCAAACAGGAGGTTAAAGGGACTGACTCTCCAAGTGGGGAGAGTGTTAGTAAAGCGTCTGGAATGTTGCACCCGAGTACCAGGGTACGAAAACTGAGACATATTTGAACACATCTCCCGATCACATGGTTGATCATACTCTGGGTTCCACATGCATGTTTTAGCTGAAGGAAGAATACCTGAAACCTGCAGAGTTGAGACCCGTGGAATGGGTACCATGCAATATGACTTCAAAGGGTCTTCATTTGCTCACCGAACCTCTCCAATCCTATCACTGCTGCGTTTATGCCCCTGTACACACGCTTGATTCTCTTTTGGAGACATAGCAATCCATAGGTTTTAAGATACTTACTAGTCAGGTACATTCTTAGGCGTTTAATATGGGGTGTTGAGTCCATTTCGTTGAGCAAGGAGTAGCTCTTGTCTATTCCATATTTCGCTTAAGGAACTTTATCTGTGCTCATTTCAATCTCTGGTTTTATGCAGCACCCCAACTCACCTTTCCCCTTAAGCAAGCATAAGTTGGTTTTCTAAATTTGAGACCCTGTTCTGTTCTGTAATTCAGTTCCTGTGTAGCCAAGTTTCCATTCCGTGTATTACTGATATCTTATGATGTTTCTTTTTCTGTGTGACTTATTTCAGTTAGCATCATCGTACCTGAATCCACTCATTATGCTGCCACGGGCCTGATGACATAGATTTCATTGCTGAGTGATACTGCATTGTACGTAAGTACCACAAGTTCTTTATCCATTTTTCACTTTCTGTGATATTGAACTTGTACGGTAAACGAGGTTCTTGTAAACAGAGGTGTCCCAAACTTTGGGGTGGCTGTGTCTTTTTGATTTTAATTTCCCTAAGCTATAGGACCATAAGTGGAAGTGCCCTAGGCTCTGTTGCTTTGTTTTTTAGATGTTTCAGGAAACACCATACACTTCTACTGAGTGTCTGTTGGCAATTTACATCCCGCCCATCAGCATAACAAGTCTCCCAGTTGTCCATGGCCTGTCCTGCCTTTCTGGATTTTACACTTTTTTCAGATGGCCCTTTTGACCGGGGGGAAGTGAGACTTCATTGTAGTGCAGATTTCCTTTGCAAGTTTGCTTGTTTGGCCAAAAAGGGCGTATGCGGTTTTTCCTGAATATATTCAGGAAAAAACGCATACGCCCTTTTTGGCCAAGTGCATCATTGTGGACGTTCTGCCTCTTTTCCTATGCTTTCAATGCAATTCCAGTCTACCTCCTGAAATCGGTTTCCTGCAATTCTGACCCGCTTTCAAGTCCTCTTGGCAGCCTTACTTCAGTCTATTTTTGGACGATAGCTGTCATTTATAACTCTGCAGGTTTGTGAATTACAGTGCCCCTGAGCTCCTTTCTTCAACTCACTTTCTTGTGACCTGGCCGCCACACTGCAGGATTGCTTGAGGCCCTAATCTGGTACCGGCACGGCACGCTGAGCCTTTGGTTAATTCCTCTTCCTGGTGGGAAATGAGAGTTAAATTTGCCCGTCCAGACACCTCCAGCTAGTCTCCCATTGGTTCTCCCTATTCCTGTTCATCTTCCGCAGAAATTGCAAACTGGGCCAAACAGGAGGTTAAAGGTGCTGACTCTCCAAGTGGGGAGAGTGTTAGTAAAGCGTCTGGAATGTTACACCCGAGTACCAGGGGAGGAAAACTGAGACATATTTGAACACGTCTCCCGTTCACACAGTTGATCATACTCTGGGTTCCACATGCATGTTTTAGCTGAAGGAAGAATACCTGAAACCTGCAGATTTGAGACCCGTGGAATGGGTACCATGCAATATGACTTCAAAGGGTCTTCATTTGCTCACCGAACCTCTCCAGTCCTATCACTCCTGCGTTTATGCCCCTGTACACAAGCTTGATTCCCTTTTGGAGACATAGCAATCCATAGGTTTTAAGATACTTACTAGTCAGGTACATTCTTAGGCGTTTAATATGGGGTGTTGAGTCCATTTCGTTGAGCAAGGAGTAGCTCTTGTCTATTCCATATTTGGCTTAAGGAACTTTATCTGTGCTCATTTCAATCTCTGGTTTTATGCAGCACCCCAACTCACCTTTACCCTTAAGCAAGCATAAGTTGGTTTTCTAAATTTGAGACCCTGTTCTGTTTGGAATTCAGTTCCTGTGTAGCCAAGTTTACATTCCGTGTATTAGTGATATCTTATGATGTTTCTTTTTCTGTGTGACTTATTTCAGTTAGAATCATCGTACCTGAATCCACTCATTATGCTGCTACGGGCCTGATGACATAGATTTCATTGCTGAGTGATACTGCATTGTACGTAAGTACCACAAGTTCTTTATCCATTTTTCACTTTCTGTGATATTGAACTTGTACGGTAAACGAGGTTCTTGTAAACAGAGGCGTCCCAAACTTTGGGGTGGCTGTGTCTTTTTGATTTTAATTTCCCTAAGCTATAGGACCATAAGTGGAAGTGCCCTAGGCTCTGTTGCTTTGTTTTTTAGATGTTTCAGGAAACACCATACACTTCTCCCGAGTGTCTGTGGCAATTTACATCCCGCCCATCAGCATAACAAGGCTCCCAGTTCTCCATGGCCTGTCCTGCCTTTCTGGATTTTACCCTTTTTTCAGATGGCCCTTTTGACCGGGGGGAAGTGAGACTTCATTGTAGTGCAGATTTCCTTTGCAAGCTTGCTTGGTTGGCCAAAAAGGGCGTATGCGTTTTTTCCTGAATATATTCAGGAAAAAACGCATACGCCCTTTTTGGCCAAGTGCATCATTGTGGACGTTCTGCCTCTTTTCCTATGCTTTCAATGCAATTCCAGTCTACCTCCTGAAATCGGTTTCCTGCAATTCTGCCCCGCTTTCAAGTCCTCTTGGCAGCCTTACTTCAGTCTATTTTTGGACGATAGCTGTCATTTATAACTCTGCAGGTTTGTGAATTACAGTGCCCCTGAGCTCCTTTCTTCAACTCGCTTTCTTGTGACCTGGCCGCAACACCGCAGGATGGCTTCAGGCCCTAATCTGGTTCCGGCATGGCACGCTGAGCCTTTGGTTAATTCCTCTTGCTGGTGGGATGTGAGTGTTAAATTTGCCCGTCCAGACACCTCCAGCTAGTCTCTCATTGGTTCTCGCTATTCCTGTTCATCTTCCGCAGAAATTGCAAACTGGGCCAAACAGGAGGTTAAAGGGACTGACTCTCCAAGTCGGGAGAGTGTTAGTAAAGCGTCTGGAATGTTGCACCCGAGTACCAGGGTACAAAAACTGAGACATATTTGAACACGTCTCCCGTTCACACAGTTGATCATACTCTGGGTTCCACATGCATGTTTTAGCTGAAGGAAGAATACCTGAGACCTCAGAGTTGAGACTCGTGGAATGGGTACCATGCAATATGACTTCAAAGGGTCTTCATTTGCTCACCGAACCTCTCCAATCCTATCACTGCTGCGTTTTTGCCCCTGTACACATGCTTGATTCTCTTTCGGAGACATAGCAATCTATAGGTTTTAAGATACTTACTAGTCAGGTACATTCTTAGGCGTTTAATATGCGGTGTTGAGTCCATTTCGTTGAGCAAGGAGTAGCTCTTGTCTATTCCATATTTGGCTTAAGGAACTTTATCTGTGCTCATTTCAATCTCTGGTTTTATGCAGCACCACAACTCACCTTTCCCCTTAAGCAAGCATAAGTTGGTTTTCTAAATTTGAGATCCTGTTCTGTTCTGTAATTCAGTTCCTGTGTAGCCAAGTTTACATTCCATATATTACTGATATCTTATGATGTTTCTTTTTCTGTGTGACTTATTTCAGTTAGAATCATCATACCTGAATCCACTCATTGTGCTGCTAAGGGCCTGATGACATAGATTTCATTGCTGAGTGATATTGCTTTGTAAGTAAATACCACAACTTCTTTATCCATTTTTCACTTTCTGCGATGTTGAAATTGTACTGTAAACGAGGTTCTTGTAAACAGAGGCGTCCCAAACTTTGGGGTGGCTGTATCTTTTTGATTTTAATTTCCCTAAGCTATAGGACCATAAGTGGCAGTGCCCTAGGCTCTGTTGCTTTGTTTTTTAGATGTTTCAGGAAACACCATACACTTCTCCCGAGTGTCTGTTGGCAATTTACATCCCGCCCATCAGCATAACAAGGCTCCCAGTTCTCCATGGCCTGTCCTGCCTTTCTGGATTTTACACTTTTTTCAGATGGCCCTTTTGACCGGGGGGAAGTGAGACTTCATTGTAGTGCAGATTTCCTTCGCAAGCTTGCTTGGTTGGCCAAAAAGAGCGTATGCGTTTTTTCCTGAATATATTCAGGAAAAAACGCATACGCCCTTTTTGGCCAAGTGCATCATTGTGGACGTTCTGCCTCTTTTCCTATGCTTTCAATGCAATTCCAGTCTACCTCCTGAAATCGGTTTCCTGCATTTCTGACCCGCTTTCAAGTCCTCTTGGCAGCCTTACTTCAGTCTATTTTTGGACGATAGCTGTCATTTATAACTCTGCAGGTTTGTGAATTACAGTGCCCCTGAGCTCCTTTCTTCAACTCGCTTTCTTGTGACCTGGCCGCAACACCGCAGGATGGCTTCAGGCCCTAATCTGGTTCTGGCTTGGCACGCTGAGCCTTTGGTTAATTCCTCTTCCTGGTAGGAAATGAGAGTTAAATTTGCCCGTCCAGACACCTCCAGCTAGTCTCCATTGGTTCTCGCTATTCCTGTTCATCTTCCGCAGAAATTGCAAACTGGGCCAAACAGGAGGTTAAAGTCGCTGACTCTCCAAGTGGGGAGAGTGTTAGTAAAGCGTCTGGAATGTTGCACCCGAGTACCAGGGGAGGAAAACTGAAACATATTTGAACACGTCTCCCGATCACATGGTTGATCGTACTCTGGGTTCCACATGCATGTTTTAGCTGAAGGAAGAATACCTAAAACCTGGGTAGTTGAAACCCGTGGAATGGGTACCATGCAATATGACTTCAAAGGGTCTTCATTTGCTCACCGAACCTCTCCAATCCTATCACTGCTGCGTTTTTGCCCCTGTACACATGCTTGATTCTCTTTCGGAGACATAGCAATCCATAGGTTTTAAGATACTTTCTAGTCAGGTACATTCTTAGGTGTTTAATATGCGGTGTTGAGTCCATTTCGTTGAGCAAGGAGTAGCTCTTGTCTATTCCATATTTGGCGTAAGGAACTTTATCTGTGCTCATTTCAATCTCTGGTTATGCAGCACCCCAACTCACCTTTACCCTTAAGCAAGCATAAGTTGGTTTTCTAAATTTGAGACCCTGTTCTGTTCTGTAATTCAGTTCCTGTGTAGCCAAGTTTACATTCCGTGTATTACTGATATCTTATGATGTTTCTTTTTCTGTGTGACTTATTTCAGTTAGAATCATCATACCTGAATCCACTCATTGTGCTGCTAAGGGCCTGATGACATAGATTTCATTTCTGAGTGATATTGCTTTGTAACTAAATACCACAACTTCTTTATCCATTGTTCACTTTCTGCGATGTTGAACTTGTACTGTAAACGAGGTTCTTGTAAACAGAGCCGTTCCAAACTTTGGGGTGGCTGTGTCTTTTTGATTTTAATTTCCCTAAGCTATAGGACCATAAGTGGAAGTGCCCTAGGTTCTGTTGTTTTGTTTTTTAGATGTTTCAGGAAGCACCATACACTTCTCCTGAGTGTCTGTTGGCAATTTACATCCCGCCCATCAGCATAACAAGGCTCCCAGTTCTCCATGGCCTGTCCTGCCTTTCTGGATTTTACACTTTTTTCAGATGGCCCTTTTGACCGGGGGGAAGTGAGACTTCATTGTAGTGCAGATTTCCTTCGCAAGCTTGCTTGGTTGGCCAAAAAGTGCGTATGCGTTTTTTCCTGAATATATTCAGGAAAAAACGCATACGCCCTTTTTGGCCAAGTGCATCATTGTGGACGTTCTGCCTCTTTTCCTATGCTTTCAATGCAATTCCAGTCTACCTCCTGAAATCGGTTTCCTGCATTTCTGACCCGCTTTCAAGTCCTCTTGGCAGCCTTACTTCAGTCTATTTTTGGACGATAGCTGTCATTTATAACTCTGCAGGTTTGTGAATTACAGTGCCCCTGAGCTCCTTTCTTCAACTCGCTTTCTTGTGAGCTGGCCGCAACACCGCAGGATGGCTTCAGGCCCTAATCTGGTTCCGGCACGGCACGCTGAGCCTTTGGTTAATTCCTCTTCCTGGTAGGAAATGAGAGTTAAATTTGCCCGTCCAGACACCTCCAGCTAGTCTCCATTGGTTCTCGCTATTCCTGTTCATCTTCTGCAGAAATTGCAAACTGGGCCAAACAGGAGGTTAAAGGCGCTGACTCTCCAAATGGGGAGAGTGTTAGTAAAGCGACTGGAATGTTGCACCCGAGTACCAGGGTACGAAAACTGAGACATATTTGAACACGTCTCCCGTTCACATTGTTGATCATACTTGGGTTCCACATGCATGTTTTAGCTGAAGGAAGAATACCTTAAACCTGGAGAGTTGAGACCCGTGTAATGGGTACCATGCAATATGACTTCAAAGGGTCTTCATTTGCTCACCGAACCTCTCCAATCCTATCACTGCTACGTTTATGCCCCTGTACACATGCTTGGTTCTCTTTCAGAGACATAGCAATCCATAGGTTTTAAGATACTTACTAGTCAGGTACATTCTTAGGCGTTTAATATGCGGTGTTGAGTCCATTTCGTTGAGCAAGGAGTAGCTCTTGTCTATTCCATATTTGGCTTAAGGAACTTTATCTGTGCTCATTTCAATCTCTGGTTTTATGCAGCACCCCAACTCACCTTTACCCTTAAGCAAGAATAAGTTGGTTTTCTAAATTTGAGACCCTGTTCTGTTCTGTAATTCAGTTCCTGTGTAGCCAAGTTTACATTCCGTGTATTACTGATATCTTATGATGTTTCTTTTTCTGTGTGACTTATTTCAGTTAGAATCATCATACCTGAATCCACTCATTGTGCTGCTAAGAGCCTGATGACACAGATTTCATTGCTGAGTGATATTGCTTTGTAAGTAAATACCACAACTTCTTTATCCATTTTTCACTTTCTGCGATGTTGAACTTGTACTGTAAACGAGGTTCTTGTCAACAGAGCCGTTCCAAACATTGGGGTGGCTGTGTATTTTTGATTTTAATTTCCCTAAGCTATAGGACCATAAGTGGAAGTGCCCTAGGTTCTGTTGCTTTGTTTTTTAGATGTTTCAGGAAACACCATACACTTCTCCCGATTGGTTGTTGGCAATTTACATCCCGCCCATCAGCATAACAAGGCTCCCAGTTCTCCATGGCCTGTCCTGCCTTTCTGGATTTTACACTTTTTTCAGATGGCCCTTTTGACTGGGAGGAAGTGAGACTTCCTTGTAGTGCAGATTTCCTTTGCAAGCTTGCTTGGTTGGCCAAAAAGTGCGTATGCGTTTTTTTCCTGAATATATTCAGGAAAAAACGCATACGCCCTTTTTGGCCAAGTGCATCATTGTGGACGTTCTGCCTCTTTTCCTATGCTTTCAATGCAATTCCAGTCTACCTCCTTAAATCGGTTTCCTGCAATTCTGCCCCGCTTTCAAGTCCTCTTGGCAGCCTTACTTCAGTCTATTTTTGGACGATAGCTGTCATTTATAACTCTGCAGGTTTGTGAATTACAGTGCCCCTGAGCTCCTTTCTTCAACTTGCTTTTGTGACCTGGCCGCAACACCGCAGGATGGCTTCAGGCCCTAATCTGGTTCCGGCACGGCACGCTGAGCCTTTGGTTATTTCCTCTTCCTGGTGGGAAATGAGAGTTAAATTTGCCCGTCCAGACACCTCCAGCTAGTCTCTCATTGGTTCTCGCTATTCCTGTTCATCTTCCGGAGAAATTGCAAACTGGGCCAAACAGGAGGTTAAAGGCGCTGACTCTCCAAGTGGGGAGAGTGTTAGTTAAGCGTCTGGAATGTTGAACCCGAGTACCAGGGGAGGAAAACTGAGACATATTTGAACACGTCTCCCGTTCACATGGTTGATCATACTTGGGTTCCACATGCATGTTTTAGCTGAAGGAAGAATACCTTAAACCTGGAGCGTTGAGACCCGTGTAATGGGTACCATGCAATATGACTTCAAAGGGTCTTCATTTGCTCACCGAACCTCTCCAATCCTATCACTGCTACGTTTATGCCCCTGTACACATGCTTGATTCTCTTTTGGAGACATAGCAATCCATAGGTTTTACGATACTTACTAGTCAGGTACATTCTTAGGCGTTTAATATTCGGTGTTGAGTCCATTTCGTTGAGCAAGGAGTAGCTCTTGTCTATTCCATATTTGGCTTAAGGAATTTTATCTGTGCTCATTTCAATCTCTGGTTTTATGCAGCACCCCAACTCAACTTTCCCCTTAAGCAAGCATAAGTTGGTTTTCTAAATTTGAGACCCTGTTCTGTTCTGTAATTCAGTTCCTGTGTAGCCAAGTTTACATTCCGTGTATTACTGATATCTTATGATGTTTCTTTTTCTGTGTGACTTATTTCAGTTAGAATCATCATACCTGAATCCACTCATTGTGCTGCTAAGGGCCTGATGACACAGATTTCATTGCTGTGTGATATTGTTTTGTAAGTAAATACCACAACTTCTTTATCCATTTTTCACTTTCTGCGATGTTGAACTTGTACTGTAAACGAGGTTCTTGTAAACAGAGGCGTCCCAAACTTTGGGGTGGCTGTGTCTTTTTGATTTTAATTTCCCTAAGCTATAGGACCATAAGTGGCAGTGCCCTAGGCTCTGTTGCTTTGTTTTTTAGATGTTTCAGGAAACACCATACACATCTCCCGACTGTCTGTTGGCAATGTACATCCCGCCCATCAGCATAACAAGGCTCCCAGTTCTCAATGGACTGTTGCCTTTCTGGATTTTACACTTTTTTCAGATGGCCCTTTTGACCGGGGGGAAGTGAGACTTCATTGTAGTGCAGATTTCCTTTGCAAGCTTGCTTGGTTGGCCAAAAAGGGCGTATGCGTTTTTTCCTGAATATATTCAGGAAAAAACGCATACGCCCTTTTTGGCCAAGTGCATCATTGTGGACGTTCTGCCTCTTTTCCTATGCTTTCAATGCAATTCCAGTCTACCTCCTGAAATCGGTTTCCTGCAATTCTGCCCCGCTTTCAAGTCCTCTTGGCAGCCTTACTTCAGTCTATTTTTGGACGATAGCTGTCATTTATAACTCTGCAGGTTTGTGAATTACAGTGCCCCTGAGCTCCTTTCTTCAACTCGCTTTCTTGTGACCTGGCCGCAACACCGCAGGATGGCTTCAGGCCCTAATCTGGTTCCGGCCCGGCATGCTGAGCCTTTGGTTAATTCCTCTTCCTGGTGGGAAATGAGAGTTAAATTTGCCCGTCCAGACACCTCCAGCTAGTCTCTCATTGGTTCTCGCTATTCCTGTTCATCTTCCGCAGAAATTGCAAACTGGGCCAACAGGAGGTTAAAGGGACTGACTCTCCATGTGGGGAGAGTGTTAGTAAAGCGTCTGGAATGTTGCACCCGAGTACCAGGGGAGGAAAACTGAGACATATTTGAACACGTCTCCCGTTCACATGGTTGATCATACTTGGGTTCCACATGCATGTTTTAGCTGAAGGAAGAATACCTTAAACCTGGGTAGTTGAAACCCGTGGAATGGGTACCATGCAATATGACTTCAAAGGGTCTTCATTTGCTCACCGAACCTCTCCAATCCTATCACTGCTGCGTTTATGCCCCTGTACACATGCTTGATTCTCTTTCAGAGACATAGCAATCCATAGGTTTTAAGATACTTACAAGTCAGGTACATTCTTAGGCGTTTAATATGCGGTGTTGAGTCCATTTCGTTGAGCAAGGAGTAGCTCTTGTCTATTCCATATTTGGCTTAAGGAACTTTATCTGTGCTCATTTCAATCTCTGGTTTTATGCAGCACCCCAACTCACCTTTACCCTTAAGCAAGCATAAGTTGTTTTTCTAAATGTGAGACCCTGTTCTGTTCTGTAATTCAGTTCCTGTGTAGCCAAGTTTCCATTCCGTGTATTACTGATATCTTATGATGTTTCTTTTTCTGTGTGACTTATTTCAGTTAGAATCATCATACCTGAATCCACTCATTGTGCTGCTAAGGGCCTGATGACATAGATTTCATTGCTGAGTGATATTGCTTTGTAAGTGGATACCACAACTTCTTTATCCATTTTTCACTTTCTGCGATGTTGAACTTGTACTGTAAACGAGGTTCTTGTAAACAGAGCCGTTCCAAACTTTGGGGTGGCTGTGTCTTTTTGATTTTAATTTCCCTAAGCTATAGGACCATAAGTGGAAGTGCCCTAGGCTCTGTTGCTTTGTTTTTTAGATGTTTCAGGAAACACCATACACTTCTCCCGAGTGTCTGTTGGCAATTTACATCCCGCCCATCAGCATAACAAGGCTCGCAGTTCTCAATGGCCTGTTGCATTTCTGGATTTTACACTTTTTTCAGATGGCCCTTTTGACCGGGGGGAAGTGAGACTTCATTGTAGTGCAGATTTCCTTTGCAAGCTTGCTTGGTTGGCCAAAAAGGGCGTATGCGTTTTTTCCTGAATATATTCAGGAAAAAACGCATACGCCCTTTTTGGCCAAGTGCATCATTGTGGACATTCTGCCTCTTTTCCTATGCTTTCAATGCAATTCCAGTCTACCTCCTGAAATCGGTTTCCTGCAATTCTGCCCCGCTTTCAAGTCCTCTTGGCAGCCTTACTTCAGTCTATTTTTGGACGATAGCTGTCATTTATAACTCTGCAGGTTTGTGAATTACAGTGCCCCTGAGCTCCTTTCTTCAACTCGCTTTCTTGTGACCTGGCCGCAACACCGCAGGATGGCTTCAGGCCCTAATCTGGTTCCGGCCCGGCATGCTGAGCCTTTGGTTAATTCCTCTTCCTGGTGGGAAATGAGAGTTAAATTTGCCCGTCCAGACACCTCCAGCTAGCCTCTCATTGGTTCTCGCTATTCCTGTTCATCTTCCGCAGAAATTGCAAACTGGGCCAAACAGGAGGTTAAAGGGACTGACTCTCCAAGTCGGGAGAGTGTTAGTAAAGCATCTGGAATGTTGCACCCGAGTACCAGGGGAGGAAAACTGAGACATATTTGAACACGTCTCCCGTTCACATGGTTGATCATACTCTGGGTTCCACATGCATGTTTTAGCTGAAGGAAGAATACCTTAAACCTGGAGAGTTGAGACCCGTGGAATGGGTACCATGCAATATGACTTCAAAGGGTCTTCATTTGCTCACCGAACCTCTCCAATCCTATCACTGCTGCGTTTATGCCCCTGTACACATGCTTGATTCTCTTTCGGAGACATAGCAATCCATAGGTTTTAAGATACTTACTAGTCAGGTACATTCTTAGGCGTTTAATATGCGGTGTTGAGTCCATATCGTTGAGCAAGGAGTAGCTCTTGTCTATTCCATATTTGACTTAAGGAACTTTATCTGTGCTCATTTCAATCTCTGGTTTTATGCAGCACCCCAACTCACCTTTCCCCTTAAGCAAGCATAAGTTGGTTTTCTAAATTTGAGACCCTGTTCTGTTCTGTAATTCAGTTCCTGTGTAGCCAAGTTTCCATTCCGTGTATTACTGATATCTTATGATGTTTCTTTTTCTGTGTGACTTATTTCAGTTAGAATCATCATACCTGAATCCACTCATTGTGCTGCTAAGGGCCTGATGACATAGATTTCATTGCTGAGTGATATTGCTTTGTAAGTAAATACCACAACTTCTTTATCCATTTTTCACTTTCTGCGATGTTGAACTTGTACTGTAAACGAGTTTCTTGTAAACAGAGGCGTCCCAAACTTTGGGGTGGCTGTGTCTTTTTGATTTTGATTTCCCTAAGCTATAGGACCATAAGTGGCAGTGCCCTAGGCTCTGTTGCTTTGTTTTTTAGATGTTTCAGGAAACACCATACACTTCTCCCGAGTGGTTGTTGGCAATTTACATCCCGCCCATCAGCATAACAAGGCTCCCAGTTCTCCATGGCCTGTCCTGACTTTCTGGATTTTACACTTTTTTCAGATGGCCCTTTTGACCGGGGGGAAGTGAGACTTCATTGTAGTGCAGATTTCCTTTGCAAGCTTGCTTGGTTGGCCAAAAAGGGCGTATGCGTTTTTTCCTGAATATATTCAGGAAAAAACGCATACGCCCTTTTTGGCCAAGTGCATCATTGTGGACGTTCTGCCTCTTTTCCTATGCTTTCAATGCAATTCCAGTCTACTTCCTGAAATCGGTTTCCTGCAATTCTGCCCCGCTTTCAAGTCCTCTTGGCAGCCTTACTTCAATCTATTTTTGGACGATAGCTGTCATTTATAACTCTGCAGGTTTGTGAATTACAGTGCCCCTGAGCTCCTTTCCTCAGCTCGCTTTCATTTGAGCTGGCCACAACACCACAGGATGGCTTCAGTCCCTAATCTGGTTCCGGCACGGCACGCTGAGCCTTTGGTTAATTCCTCTTCCTGGTGGGAAATGAGAGTTAAATTTGCCCGTCCAGACACCTCCAGCTAGCCTCTCATTGGTTCTCGGTATTCCTGTTCATTTTCCGCAGAAATTGCAAACTGGGCCAAACAGAAGGTTAAAGGGACTGACTCTCCAAGTCGGGAGAGTGTTAGTAAAGCGTCTGGAATGTTGCACCCGAGTACCAGGGTACAAAAACTGAGACATATTTGAACACGCCTCCCAATCGCATGGTTGATCATACTCTAGGTTCCACATCCATGTTTTAGCTGAAGGAAGAATACCTAAAACCTGGGTAGTTGAAACCCGTGGAATGGGTACCATGCAATATGACTTCAAAGGGTCTTCATTTGCTCACCGAACCTCTCCAATCCTATCACTGCTGCGTTTATGCCCCTGTGCACATGCTTGATTCTCTTTCGGAGACACAGCAATCCATAGGTTTTAAGATACTTACTAGTCAGGTACATTCTTAGGCGTTTAATATGCGGTGTTGAGTCCATTTCGTTGAGCAAGGAGTAGCTCTTGTCTATTCCATATTTGGCTTAAGGAACTTTATCTGTGCTCATTTCGATCTCTGCTTATGCAGCACCCCAATTCACCTTTATCCTTAAGCAAGCATAAGTTGGTTTTCTAAATTTGAGACCCTGTTCTGTTCTGTAATTCAGTTCCTGTGTAGCCAAGTTTACATTCCGTGTATTACTGATATCTTATGATGTTTCTTTTTCTGTGTGACTTATTTCAGTTAGAATCATCATACCTGAATCCACTCATTGTGCTGCTAAGGGCCTGATGACATAGATTTCATTGCTGAGTGATATTGCTTTGTAAGTAAATACCACAACTTCTTTATCCATTTTTCACTTTCTGCGATGTTGAACTTGTACTGTAAACGAGGTTCTTGTAAACAGAGCCATTCCAAACTTTGGGGTGGCTGTGTCTATTTTATTTTAATTTTCCTAAGCTATAGGACCATAAGTGGAAGTGCCCTAGGCTCTGTTGATTTGTTTTTTAGATGTTTCAGGAGACACCATACACTTCTCCTGAGTGGTTGTTGGCAATTTACATCCCGCCCATCAGCATAACAAGGCTCCCAGTTCTCCATGGCCTGTCCTGCCTTTCTGGATTTTACACTTTTTTCAGATGGCCCTTTTGACCGGGGGGAAGTGAGACTTCATTGTAGTGCAGATTTCCTTTGCAAGCTTGCTTGGTTGGCCAAAAAGGGCGTATGCGTTTTTTCCTGAATATATTCAGGAAAAAACGCATACGCCCTTTTTGGCCAAGTGCATCATTGTGGACGTTCTGCCTCTTTTCCTATGCTTTCAATGCAATTCCAGTCTACCTCCTGAAATCGGTTTCCTGCAATTCTGCCCCGCTTTCAAGTCCTCTTGGCAGCCTTACTTCAGTCTATTTTTGGACGATAGCTGTCATTTATAACTCTGCAGGCTTGTGAATTACAGTGCCCCTGAGCTCCTTTCTTCAACTCGCTTTCTTGTGAGCTGGCCGCAACACCGCAGGATGGCTTCAGGCCCTAATCTGGTTCCGGCACGGCACGCTGAGCCTTTGGTTAATTCCTCTTCCTGGTGGGAAATGAGAGTTAAATTTGCCCGTCCAGACACCTCCAGCTAGTCTCTCATTGGTTCACCGCTATTCCTGTTCATCTTCCGCAGAAATTGCAAACTGGGCCAAACAGGAGGTTAAAGGCGCTGACTCTCCAAGTGGGGAGAGTGTTAGTAAAGCTTCTGGAATGTTGCACCCGAGTACCAGGGGAGGAAAACTGAGACATATTTGAACACGTCTCCCGTTCACACGGTTGATCATACTCTGGGTTCCACATGCATGTTTTAGCTGAAGGAAGAATACCTTAAACCTGGAGAGTTGAGACCCGTGGAATGGGTACCATGCAATATGTCTTCAAAGGGTCTTCATTTGCTCACCGAACCTCCCCAATCCTATCACTGCTGCGTTTATGCCCCTGTACACATGCTTGATTCTCTTTCGGAGACATAGCAATCCATAGGTTTTAAGATACTTACTAGTCAGGTACATTCTTAGGCGTTTAATATGCGGTGTTGAGTCCATTTCGTTGAGCAAGGAGTAGCTCTTGTCTATTCCATATTTGGCTTAAGGAACTTTATCTGTGCTCATTTCAATCTCTGGTTTTATGCAGCACCCCAACTCACCTTTACCCTTAAGCAAGCATAAGTTGTTTTTCTAAATGTGAGACCCTGTTCTGTTCTGTAATTCAGTTCCTGTGTAGCCAAGTTTACATTCCGTGTATTACTGATAACTTATGATGTTTCTTTTTCTGTGTGACTTATTTCAGTTAGAATCATCATACCTGAATCCACTCATTGTGATGCTAAGGGCCTGATGACATAGATTTCATTGCTGAGTTATATTGCTTTGTAAGTAAATACCACAACTTCTTTATCCATTTTTCACTTTCTGCGATGTTGAACTTGTACTGTAAACGAGGTTCTTGTAAACAGAGGCGTCCCAAACTTTGGGGTGGCTGTGTCTTTTTGATTTTAATTTCCCTAAGCTATAGGACCATAAGTGGCAGTGCACTAGGCTCTGTTGCTTTGTTTTTTAGATGTTTCAGGAAACACCATACACTTCTCCCGAGTGTCTGTTGGCAATTTACATCCCGCCCATCAGCATAACAAGGCTCCCAGTTCTCCATGGCCTGTCCTGCCTTTCTGGATTTTACACTTTTTTCAGATGGCCCTTTTGACCGGGGGGAAGTGAGACTTCATTGTAGTGCAGATTTCCTTTGCAAGCTTGCTTGGTTGGCCAAAAAGGGCGTATGCGTTTTTTCCTGAATATATTCAGGAAAAAACGCATACGCCCTTTTTGGCCAAGTGCATCATTGTGGACGTTCTGCCTCTTTTCCTATGCTTTCAATGCAATTCCAGTCTACCTCCTGCAATTGGTTTCCTGCAATTCTGCCCCGCTTTCAAGTCCTCTTGGCAGCCTTACTTCAGTCTATTTTTGGACGATAGCTGTCATTTATAACTCTGCAGGTTTGTGAATTACAGTGCCCCTGAGCTCCTTTCTTCAACTCGCTTTCTTTTGAGCTGGCCGCAACACCGCAGGATGGCTTCAGGCCCTAATCTGGTTCCGGTACGGCACGCTGAGCCTTTGGTTATTTCCTCTTCCTGGTGGGAAATGAGAGTTAAATTTGCCCGTCCAGACACCTCCAGCTAGCCTCTCATTGGTTCTCGCTATTCCTGTTCATCTTCCGCAGAAATTGCAAACTGGGCCAAACAGGAGGTTAAAGGCGCTGACTCTCCAAGTGGGGAGAGTGTTAGTAAAGCGTCTGGAATGTTGCACCCGAGTACCAGGGGAGGAAAACTGAGACATATTTGAACACGTCTCCCGTTCACATGGTTGATCATACTTGGGTTCCACATGCATGTTTTAGCTGAAGGAAGAATACCTTAAACCTGGAGAGTTGAGACCCGTGTAATGGGTACCATGCAATATGACTTCAAAGGGTCTTCATTTGCTCACCGAACCTCTCCAATCCTATCACTGCTGCGTTTATGCCCCTGTAAACATGCTTGATTCTCTTTTGGAGACATAGCAATCTATAGGTTTTAAGATACTTACTAGTCAGGTACATTCTTAGGCGTTTAATATGCGGTGTTGAGTCCATTTCGTTGAGCAAGGAGTAGCTCTTGTCTATTCCATATTTGACTTAAGGAACTTTATCTGTGCTCATTTCAATCTCTGGTTTTATGCAGCACCCCAACTCACCTTTACCCTTAAGCAAGCATAAGTTGGTTTTCTAAATTTGAGACCCTGTTCTGTTCTGTAATTCAGTTCCTGTGTAGCCAAGTTTACATTCCGTGTATTACTGATAACTTATGATGTTTCTTTTTCTGTGTGACTTATTTCAGTTAGAATCATCATACCTGAATCCACTCATTGTGCTGCTAAGGGCCTGATGACACAGATTTCATTGCTGAGTGATATTGCTTTGTAAGTAAATACCACAACTTCTTTATCCATTTTTCACTTTCTGCGATGTTGAACTTGTACTGTAAATGAGGTTCTTGTAAACAGAGCCGTTCCAAACTTTGGGGTGGCTGTGTCTTTTTGATTTTAATTTCCCTAAGCTATAGGACCATAAGTGGAAGTGCCCTAGGTTCTGTTGCTTTGTTTTTTAGATGTTTCAGGAAACACCATACACTTCTCCCGAGTGTCTGTTGGCAATTTACATCCCTCCCATCAGCATAACAAGGCTCCCAGTTCTCCATGGCCTGTCCTGCCTTTCTGGATTTTACACTTTTTTCAGATGGCCCTTTTGACCGGGGGGAAGTGAGACTTCATTGTAGTGCAGATTTCCTTTGCAAGCTTGCTTGGTTGGCCAAAAAGGGCGTATGCGTTTTTTCCTGAATATATTCAGGAAAAAACGCATACGCCCTTTTTGGCCAAGGGCATCATTGTGGACGTTCTGCCTCTTTTCCTATGCTTTCAATGCAATTCCAGTCTACCTCCTGAAATCGGTTTCCTGCAATTCTGCCCCGCTTTCAAGTCCTCTTGGCAGCCTTACTTCAGTCTATTTTTGGACGATAGCTGTCATTTATAACTCTGCAGGTTTGTGAATTACAGTGCCCCTGAGCTCCTTTCTTCAACTCGCTTTCTTTTGAGCTGGCCGCAACACCGCAGGATGGCTTCAGGCCCTAATCTGGCTCCGGTACGGCACGTTGAGCCTTTGGTTATTTCCTCTTCCTGGTGGGAAATGAGAGTTAAATTTGCCCGTCCAGACACCTCCAGCTAGCCTCTCATTGGTTCTCGCTATTCCTGTTCATCTTCCTCAGAAATTGCAAACTGGGCCAAACAGGAGGTTAAAGGCGCTGACTCTCCAAGTGGGGAGAGTGTTAGTAAAGCGTCTGGAATGTTGCACCCGAGTACCAGGGGAGGAAAACTGAGACATATTTGAACACGTCTCCCGTTCACATGGTTGATCATACTTGGGTTCCACATGCATGTTTTAGCTGAAGGAAGAATACCTTAAACCTGGAGAGTTGAGACCCGTGTAATGGGTACCATGCAATATGACTTCAAAGGGTCTTCATTTGCTCACCGAACCTCTCCAATCCTATCACTGCTGCGTTTATGCCCCTGTACACATGCTTGATTCTCTTTTGGAGACATAGCAATCCATAGGTTTTACGATACTTACTAGTCAGGTACATTCTTAGGCGTTTAATATGCGGTGTTGAGTCCATTTCGTTGAGCAAGGAGTAGCTCTTGTCTATTCCATATTTGGCTTAAGGAACTTTATCTGTGCTCATTTCAATCTCTGGTTTTATGCAGCACCCCAACTCACCTTTCCCCTTAAGCAAGCATAAGTTGGTTTTCTAAATTTGAGACCCTGTTCTGTTCTGTAATTCAGTTCCTGTGTAGCCAAGTTTACATTCCGTGTATTACTGATATCTTATGATGTTTCTTTTTCTGTGTGACTTATTTCAGTTAGAATCATCATACCTGAATCCACTCATTGTGCTGCTAAGGGCCTGATGACACAGATTTCATTGCTGAGTGATATTGCTTTGTAAGTAAATACCACAACTTCTTTATCCATTTTTCACTTTCTGCGATGTTGAACTTGTACTGTAAACGAGGTTCTTGTAAACAGAGCCGTTCCAAACTTTGGGGTGGCTGTGTCTTTTTGATTTTAATTTCCCTAAGCTATAGGACCATAAGTGGAAGTGCCCTAGGTTCTGTTGCTTTGTTTTTTAGATGTTTCAGGAAACACCATACACTTCTCCCGAGTGTCTGTTGGCAATTTACATCCCTCCCATCAGCATAACAAGGCTCCCAGTTCTCCATGGCCTGTCCTGCCTTTCTGGATTTTACACTTTTTTCAGATGGCCCTTTTGACCGGGGGGAAGTGAGACTTCATTGTAGTGCAGATTTCCTTTGCAAGCTTGCTTGGTTGGCCAAAAAGGGCGTATGCGTTTTTTCCTGAATATATTCAGGAAAAAACGCATACGCCCTTTTTGGCCAAGGGCATCATTGTGGACGTTCTGCCTCTTTTCCTATGCTTTCAATGCAATTCCAGTCTACCTCCTGAAATCGGTTTCCTGCAATTCTGCCCCGCTTTCAAGTCCTCTTGGCAGCCTTACTTCAGTCTATTTTTGGACGATAGCTGTCATTTATAACTCTGCAGGTTTGTGAATTACAGTGCCCCTGAGCTCCTTTCTTCAACTCGCTTTCTTTTGAGCTGGCCGCAACACCGCAGGATGGCTTCAGGCCCTAATCTGGCTCCGGTACGGCACGTTGAGCCTTTGGTTATTTCCTCTTCCTGGTGGGAAATGAGAGTTAAATTTGCCCGTCCAGACACCTCCAGCTAGCCTCTCATTGGTTCTCGCTATTCCTGTTCATCTTCCTCAGAAATTGCAAACTGGGCCAAACAGGAGGTTAAAGGCGCTGACTCTCCAAGTGGGGAGAGTGTTAGTAAAGCGTCTGGAATGTTGCACCCGAGTACCAGGGGAGGAAAACTGAGACATATTTGAACACGTCTCCCGTTCACATGGTTGATCATACTTGGGTTCCACATGCATGTTTTAGCTGAAGGAAGAATACCTTAAACCTGGAGAGTTGAGACCCGTGTAATGGGTACCATGCAATATGACTTCAAAGGGTCTTCATTTGCTCACCGAACCTCTCCAATCCTATCACTGCTGCGTTTATGCCCCTGTACACATGCTTGATTCTCTTTTGGAGACATAGCAATCCATAGGTTTTACGATACTTACTAGTCAGGTACATTCTTAGGCGTTTAATATGCGGTGTTGAGTCCATTTCGTTGAGCAAGGAGTAGCTCTTGTCTATTCCATATTTGGCTTAAGGAACTTTATCTGTGCTCATTTCAATCTCTGGTTTTATGCAGCACCCCAACTCACCTTTCCCCTTAAGCAAGCATAAGTTGGTTTTCTAAATTTGAGACCCTGTTCTGTTCTGTAATTCAGTTCCTGTGTAGCCAAGTTTACATTCCGTGTATTACTGATATCTTATGATGTTTCTTTTTCTGTGTGACTTATTTCAGTTAGAATCATCATACCTGAATCCACTCATTGTGCTGCTAAGGGCCTGATGACACAGATTTCATTGCTGAGTGATATTGCTTTGTAAGTAAATACCACAACTTCTTTATCCATTTTTCACTTTCTGCGATGTTGAACTTGTACTGTAAACGAGGTTCTTGTAAACAGAGCCGTTCCAAACTTTGGGGTGGCTGTGTCTTTTTGATTTTAATTTCCCTAAGCTATAGGACCATAAGTGGCAGTGCCCTAGGCTCTGTTGCTTTGTTTTTTAGATGTTTCAGGAAACACCATACACTTCTCCCGAGTGTCTGTTGGCAATTTACATCCCGCCCATCAGCATAACAAGGCTCCCAGTTCTCCATGGCCTGTCCTGCCTTTCTGGATTTTACACTTTTTTCAGATGGCCCTTTTGACCGGGGGGAAGTGAGACTTCATTGTAGTGCAGATTTCCTTTGCAAGCTTGCTTGGTTGGCCAAAAAGGGCGTATGCGTTTTTTCCTGAATATATTCAGGAAAAAACGTATACGCCGTTTTTGGCCAAGTGCATCATTGTGGACGTTCTGCCTCTTTTCCTATGCTTTCAATGCAATTCCAGTCTACCTCCTGAAATCGGTTTCCTGCAATTCTGCCCCGCTTTCAAGTCCTCTTGGCAGCCTTACTTCAGTCTATTTTTGGACGATAGCTGTCATTTATAACTCTGCAGGTTTGTGAATTACAGTGCCCCTGAGCTCCTTTCTTCAACTCGCTTTCTTGTGACCTGGCCGCAACACCGCAGGATGGCTTCAGGCCCTAATCTGGTTCCGGCCCGGCATGCTGAGCCTTTGGTTAATTCCTCTTCCTGGTGGGAAATGAGAGTTAAATTTGCCCGTCCAGACACCTCCAGCTAGCCTCTCATTGGTTCTCGCTATTCCTGTTCATCTTCCGCAGAAATAGCAAACTGGGCTAAACAGGAGGTTAAAGGGACTGACTCTCCAAGTGGGGAGAGTGTTAGTAAAGCGTCTGGAATGTTGCACCCGAGTACCAGGGGAGGAAAACTGAGACATATTTGAACACGTCTTCCGATCACATGGTTGATCATACTCTAGGTTCCACATGCATGTTTGAGCTGAAGGAAGAATACCTTAAACATGGTTAGTTGAAACCCGTGGAATGGGTACCATGCAATATGACTTCAAAGGGTCTTCATTTGCTCACCGAACCTCTCCAATCCTATCACTGCTGCGTTTATGCCCCTGTACACATGCTTGATTCTCTTTCGGAGACATAGCAATCCATAGGTTTTAAGATACTTACTAGTCAGGTACATTCTTAGGCGTTTAATATGCGGTGTTGAGTCCATTTCGTTGAGCAAGGAGTAGCTCTTGTCTATTCCATATTTGGCTTAAGGAACTTTATCTGTGCTCATTTCAATCTCTGGTTTTATGCAGCACCCCAACTCACCTTTCCCCTTAAGCAAGCATAAGTTGGTTTTCTAAATTTGAGACCCTGTTCTGTTCTGTAATTCAGTTCCTGTGTAGCCAAGTTTACATTCCGTGTATTACTGATATCTTATGATGTTTCTTTTTCTGTGTGACTTATTTCAGTTAGAATCATCATACCTGAATCCACTCATTGTGCTGCTAAGGGCCTGATGACACAGATTTCATTGCTGAGTGATATTGCTTTGTAAGTAAATACCACAACTTCTTTATCCATTTTTCACTTTCTGCGATGTTGAACTTGTACTGTAAACGAGGTTCTTGTAAACAGAGCCGTTCCAAACTTTGGGGTGGCTGTGTCTTTTTGATTTTAATTTCCCTAAGCTATAGGACCATAAGTGGCAGTGCCCTAGGCTCTGTTGCTTTGTTTTTTAGATGTTTCAGGAAACACCATACACTTCTCCCGAGTGTCTGTTGGCAATTTACATCCCGCCCATCAGCATAACAAGGCTCCCAGTTCTCCATGGCCTGTCCTGCCTTTCTGGATTTTACACTTTTTTCAGATGGCCCTTTTGACCGGGGGGAAGTGAGACTTCATTGTAGTGCAGATTTCCTTTGCAAGCTTGCTTGGTTGGCCAAAAAGGGCGTATGCGTTTTTTCCTGAATATATTCAGGAAAAAACGTATACGCCCTTTTTGGCCAAGTGCATCATTGTGGACGTTCTGCCTCTTTTCCTATGCTTTCAATGCAATTCCAGTCTACCTCCTGAAATCGGTTTCCTGCAATTCTGCCCCGCTTTCAAGTCCTCTTGGCAGCCTTACTTCAGTCTATTTTTGGACGATAGCTGTCATTTATAACTCTGCAGGTTTGTGAATTACAGTGCCCCTGAGCTCCTTTCTTCAACTCGCTTTCTTTTGAGCTGGCCGCAACACCGCAGGATGGATTCAGGTCCTAATCTGGTTCCGGTACGGCACGCTGAGCCTTTGGTTATTTCCTCTTCCTGTTGGGAAATAAGAGTTAAATTTGCCCATCCAGACACCTCCAGCTAGCCTCTCATTGGTTCTCGCTATTCCTGTTCATCTTCCGCAGAAATTGCAAACTGGGCCAAACAGGAGGTTAAAGGCGCTGACTCTCCAAGTGGGGAGACTGTTAGTAAAGCGTCTGGAATGTTGCACCCGAGTACCAGGGGAGGAAAACTGAGACATATTTGAACACGTCTCCCGTTCACATGGTTGATCATACTTGGGTTCCACATGCATGTTTTAGCTGAAGGAAGAATACCTTTAACCTGGAGAGTTGAGACCCGTGTAATGGGGACCATGCAATATGACTTCAAAGGGTCTTCATTTGCTCACCGAACCTCTCCAATCCTATCACTGCTGCGTTTATGCCCCTGTACACATGCTTGATTCTCTTTTGGAGACATAGCAATCCATAGGTTTTACGATACTTACTAGTCAGGTACATTCTTAGGCGTTTAATATGCGGTGTTGAGTCCTTTTCGTTGAGCAAGGAGTAGCTCTTGTCTATTCCATATTTGACTTAAGGAACTTTATCTGTGCTCATTTCAATCTCTGGTTTTATGCAGCACCCCACCTCGCCTTTACCCTTAAGCAAGCATAAGTTGGTTTTCTAAATTTGAGACCCTGTTCTGTTCTGTAATTCAGTTCCTGTGTAGCCAAGTTTACATTCCGTGTATTACTGATATCTTATGATGTTTCTTTTTCTGTGTGACTTATTTCAGTTAGAATCATCATACCTGAATCCACTCATTGTTCTGCTAAGGGCCTGATGACATAGATTTCATTGCTGAGTGATATTGCTTTGTAAGTAAATACCACAACTTCTTTATCCATTTTTCACTTTCTGCGATGTTGAACTTGTACTGTAAACGAGGTTCTTGTAAACAGAGGCGTCCCAAACTTTGGGGTGGCTGTGTCTTTTTGATTTTAATTTCCCTAAGCTATAGGACCATAAGTGGCAGTGCCCTAGGCTCTGTTGCTTTGTGTTTTAGATGTTTCAGGAAACACCATACACTTCTCCCGAGTGTCTGTTGGCAATTTACATCCCGCCCATCAGCATAACAAGGCTCCCAGTTCTCCATGGCCTGTCTTGCCTTTCTGGATTTTACACTTTTTTCAGATGGCCCTTTTGACCGGGGGGAAGTGAGACTTCATTGTAGTGCAGATTTCCTTTGCAAGCTTGCTTGGTTGGCCAAAAAGGGCGTATGCGTTTTTTCCTGAATATATTCAGGAAAAAACGCATACGCCCTTTTTGGCCAAGTGCATCATTGTGGACGTTCTGCCTCTTTTCCTATGCTTTCAATGCAATTCCAGTCTACCTCCTGAAATCGGTTTCCTGCAATTCTGCCCCGCTTTCAAGTCCTCTTGGCAGCCTTACTTCAGTCTATTTTTGGACGATAGCTGTCATTTATAACTCTGCAGGTTTGTAAATTACAGTGCCCCTGAGCTCCTTTCTTCAACTCGCTTTCTTGTGACCTGGCCGCAACACCGCAGGATGGCTTCAGGCCCTAATCTGGTTCTGGCACGGCACGCTGAGCCTTTGTTTATTTCCTCCTCCTGGTGGGAAATGAGAGTTAAATTTGCCCGTCCAGACACCTCCAGCTAGCCTCTCATTGGTTCTCGCTATTCCTGTTCATCTTCCACAGAAATTGCAAACTGGGCCAAACAGGAGGTTAAAGGCGCTGACTCTCCAAGTGGGGAGAGTGTTAGTAAAGCGTCTGGAATGTTGCACCCGAGTACCAGGGGAGGAAAACTGAGACATATTTGAACACGTCTCCCGATCAAATGGTTGATCATACTCTGGGTTCCACATGCATGTTTTAGTTGAAGGAAGAATACCTAAAACCTGGGTAGTTGAAACCCGTGGAATGGGTACCATGCAATATGACTTCAAAGGGTCTTCATTTGCTCACCGAACCTCTCCAATCCTATCACTGCTGCGTTTATGCCCCTGTACACATGCTTGATTCTCTTTCGGAGACATAGCAATCCATAGGTTTTAAGATACTTACTAGTCAGGTACATTCTTAGGCGTTTAATATGCGGTGTTGAGTCCATTTCGTTGAGCAAGGAGTAGCTCTTGTCTATTCCATATTTGGCTTAAGGAACTTTATCTGTGCTCATTTCAATCTCTGGTTTTATGCAGCACCCCAACTCACCTTTCCCCTTAAGCAAGCATAAGTTGGTTTTCTAAATTTGAGACCCTGTTCTGTTCTGTAATTCAGTTCCTGTGTAGCCAAGTTTACATTCCGTGTATTACTGATATCTTATGATGTTTCTTTTTCTGTGTGACTTATTTCAGTTAGAATCATCATACCTGAATCCACTCATTGTGCTGCTAAGGGCCTGATGACACAGATTTCATTGCTGAGTGATATTGCTTTGTAAGTAAATACCACAACTTCTTTATCCATTTTTCACTTTCTGCGATGTTGAACTTGTACTGTAAACGAGGTTCTTGTAAACAGAGCCGTTCCAAACTTTGGGGTGGCTGTGTCTTTTTGATTTTAATTTCCCTAAGCTATAGGACCATAAGTGGCAGTGCCCTAGGTTCTGTTGCTTTGTTTTTTAGATGTTTCAGGAAACACCATACACTTCTCCCGAGTGGTTGTTGGCAATTTACATCCCGCCCATCAGCATAACAAGGCTCCCAGTTCTCCATGGCCTGTCCTGCCTTTCTGGATTTTACACTTTTTTCAGATGGCCCTTTTGACCGGGGGGAAGTGAGACTTCATTGTAGTGCAGATTTCCTTTGCAAGCTTGCTTGGTTGGCGAAAAAGGGCGTATGCGTTTTTTCCTGAATATATTCAGGAAAAAACGCATACGCCCTTTTTGGCCAAGTGCATCATTGTGGACGTTCTGCCTCTTTTTTTATGCTTTCAATGCAATTCCAGTCTACCTCCTGAAATCGGTTTCCTGCAATTCTGCCCCGCTTTCAAGTCCTCTTGGCAGCCTTACTTCAGTCTATTTTTGGACGATAGCTGTCATTTATAACTCTGCAGGTTTGTGAATTACAGTGCCCCTGAGCTCCTTTCTTCAACTCGCTTTCTTTTGAGCTGGCCGCAACACCGCAGGATGGATTCAGGTCCTAATCTGGTTCCGGTACGGCACGCTGAGCCTTTGGTTATTTCCTCTTCCTGTTGGGAAATAAGAGTTAAATTTGCCCATCCAGACACCTCCAGCTAGCCTCTCATTGGTTCTCGCTATTCCTGTTCATCTTCCGCAGAAATTGCAAACTGGGCCAAACAGGAGGTTAAAGGCGCTGACTCTCCAAGTGGGGAGACTGTTAGTAAAGCGTCTGGAATGTTGCACCCGAGTACCAGGGGAGGAAAACTGAGACATATTTGAACACGTCTCCCGTTCACATGGTTGATCATACTTGGGTTCCACATGCATGTTTTAGCTGAAGGAAGAATACCTTTAACCTGGAGAGTTGAGACCCGTGTAATGGGGACCATGCAATATGACTTCAAAGGGTCTTCATTTGCTCACCGAACCTCTCCAATCCTATCACTGCTGCGTTTATGCCCCTGTACACATGCTTGATTCTCTTTTGGAGACATAGCAATCCATAGGTTTTACGATACTTACTAGTCAGGTACATTCTTAGGCGTTTAATATGCGGTGTTGAGTCCTTTTCGTTGAGCAAGGAGTAGCTCTTGTCTATTCCATATTTGACTTAAGGAACTTTATCTGTGCTCATTTCAATCTCTGGTTTTATGCAGCACCCCACCTCGCCTTTACCCTTAAGCAAGCATAAGTTGGTTTTCTAAATTTGAGACCCTGTTCTGTTCTGTAATTCAGTTCCTGTGTAGCCAAGTTTACATTCCGTGTATTACTGATATCTTATGATGTTTCTTTTTCTGTGTGACTTATTTCAGTTAGAATCATCATACCTGAATCCACTCATTGTTCTGCTAAGGGCCTGATGACATAGATTTCATTGCTGAGTGATATTGCTTTGTAAGTAAATACCACAACTTCTTTATCCATTTTTCACTTTCTGCGATGTTGAACTTGTACTGTAAACGAGGTTCTTGTAAACAGAGGCGTCCCAAACTTTGGGGTGGCTGTGTCTTTTTGATTTTAATTTCCCTAAGCTATAGGACCATAAGTGGCAGTGCCCTAGGCTCTGTTGCTTTGTGTTTTAGATGTTTCAGGAAACACCATACACTTCTCCCGAGTGTCTGTTGGCAATTTACATCCCGCCCATCAGCATAACAAGGCTCCCAGTTCTCCATGGCCTGTCTTGCCTTTCTGGATTTTACACTTTTTTCAGATGGCCCTTTTGACCGGGGGGAAGTGAGACTTCATTGTAGTGCAGATTTCCTTTGCAAGCTTGCTTGGTTGGCCAAAAAGGGCGTATGCGTTTTTTCCTGAATATATTCAGGAAAAAACGCATACGCCCTTTTTGGCCAAGTGCATCATTGTGGACGTTCTGCCTCTTTTCCTATGCTTTCAATGCAATTCCAGTCTACCTCCTGAAATCGGTTTCCTGCAATTCTGCCCCGCTTTCAAGTCCTCTTGGCAGCCTTACTTCAGTCTATTTTTGGACGATAGCTGTCATTTATAACTCTGCAGGTTTGTAAATTACAGTGCCCCTGAGCTCCTTTCTTCAACTCGCTTTCTTGTGACCTGGCCGCAACACCGCAGGATGGCTTCAGGCCCTAATCTGGTTCTGGCACGGCACGCTGAGCCTTTGTTTATTTCCTCCTCCTGGTGGGAAATGAGAGTTAAATTTGCCCGTCCAGACACCTCCAGCTAGCCTCTCATTGGTTCTCGCTATTCCTGTTCATCTTCCACAGAAATTGCAAACTGGGCCAAACAGGAGGTTAAAGGCGCTGACTCTCCAAGTGGGGAGAGTGTTAGTAAAGCGTCTGGAATGTTGCACCCGAGTACCAGGGGAGGAAAACTGAGACATATTTGAACACGTCTCCCGATCAAATGGTTGATCATACTCTGGGTTCCACATGCATGTTTTAGCTGAAGGAAGAATACCTAAAACCTGGGTAGTTGAAACCCGTGGAATGGGTACCATGCAATATGACTTCAAAGGGTCTTCATTTGCTCACCGAACCTCTCCAATCCTATCACTGCTGCGTTTATGCCCCTGTACACATGCTTGATTCTCTTTCGGAGACATAGCAATCTATAGGTTTTAAGATACTTACTAGTCAGGTACATTCTTAGGCGTTTAATATGCGGTGTTGAGTCCATTTCGTTGAGCAAGGAGTAGCTCTTGTCTATTCCATATTTGGCTTAAGGAACTTTATCTGTGCTCATTTCAATCTCTGGTTTTATGCAGCACCCCAACTCACCTTTCCCCTTAAGCAAGCATAAGTTGGTTTTCTAAATTTGAGACCCTGTTCTGTTCTGTAATTCAGTTCCTGTGTAGCCAAGTTTACATTCCGTGTATTACTGATATCTTATGATGTTTCTTTTTCTGTGTGACTTATTTCAGTTAGAATCATCATACCTGAATCCACTCATTGTGCTGCTAAGGGCCTGATGACACAGATTTCATTGCTGAGTGATATTGCTTTGTAAGTAAATACCACAACTTCTTTATCCATTTTTCACTTTCTGCGATGTTGAACTTGTACTGTAAACGAGGTTCTTGTAAACAGAGCCGTTCCAAACTTTGGGGTGGCTGTGTCTTTTTGATTTTAATTTCCCTAAGCTATAGGACCATAAGTGGAAGTGCCCTAGGTTCTGTTGCTTTGTTTTTTAGATGTTTCAGGAAACACCATACACTTCTCCCGAGTGGTTGTTGGCAATTTACATCCCGCCCATCAGCATAACAAGGCTCCCAGTTCTCCATGGCCTGTCCTGCCTTTCTGGATTTTACACTTTTTTCAGATGGCCCTTTTGACCGGGGGGAAGTGAGACTTCATTGTAGTGCAGATTTCCTTTGCAAGCTTGCTTGGTTGGCCAAAAAGGGCGTATGCGTTTTTTCCTGAATATATTCAGGAAAAAACGCATACGCCCTTTTTGGCCAAGTGCATCATTGTGGACGTTCTGCCTCTTTTCCTATGCTTTCAATGCAATTCCAGTCTACCTCCTGAAATCGGTTTCCTGCAATTCTGCCCCGCTTTCAAGTCCTCTTGGCAGCCTTACTTCAGTCTATTTTTGGACGATAGCTGTCATTTATAACTCTGCAGGTTTGTGAATTACAGTGCCCCTGAGCTCCTTTCTTCAACTCGCTTTCTTGTGACCTGGCCGCAACACCGCAGGATGGCTTCAGGCCCTAATCTGGTTCCGGCACGGCATGCTGAGCCTTTGGTTAATTCCTCTTCCTGGTGGGAAATGAGAGTTAAATTTGCCCATCCAGACACCTCCAGCTAGCCTCTCATTGGTTCTCGCTATTGCTGTTCATCTTCCGCAGAAATTGCAAACTGGGCCAAACAGGAGGTTAAAGGGACTGACTCTCCAAGTGGGGAGAGTGTTAGTAAAGCGTCTGGAATGTTGCACCCGAGTACCAGGGGAGGAAAACTGAGACATATTTGAACACGTCTCCCGATCACATGGTTGATCACACTCTAGGTTCCACATGCATGTTTTAGCTGAAGGAAGAATACCTTAAACCTGGGTAGTTGAAACCTGTGGAATGGGTACCATGCAATATGACTTCAAAGGGTCTTCATTTGCTCACCGAACCTCTCCATTCCTAGCACTGCTGCGTTTATGCCCCTGTACACATGCTTGATTCTCTTTCGGAGACATAGCAATCCATAGGTTTTAAGATACTTACTAGTCAGGTACATTCTTAGGCGTTTAATATGGGGTGTTGAGTCCATTTCGTTGAGCAAGGAGTAGCTCTTGTCTATTCCATATTTCGCTTAAGGAACTTTATCTGTGCTCATTTCAATCTCTGGTTTTATGCAGCAACCCAACTCACCTTTCCCCTTAAGCAAGCATATTTGGTTTTCTAAATTTGAGAACCTGTTCTGTTTTGGAATTCAGTTCCTGTGTAGCCAAGTTTACATTTCGTGTATTAGTGATATCTTATGATGTTTCTTTTTCTGTGTGACTTATTTCAGTTAGAATCATCGTACCTGAATCCACTCATTATGCTGCTACGGGCCTGATGACATAGATTTCATTGCTGAGTGATACTGCATTGTACGTAAGTACCAAAAGTTCTTTATCCATTATTTGCTCTCTGGGATATTTAACTTGTGCCGTAGAAGAGATTTCTGTAAAAAGAGCCATCCCAAATTTTGGGGTTGCTGTGTCTTTTTGATATTAATTTCCCTAAGCTATAGGACCATAAGTGGAAGTGCCCTAGGCTCTGTTGCTTTGTTTTTTAGATGTTTCAGGAAACACCATACACATCTCCCGAGTGTCTGTTGGCAATTTACATCCCGCCCATCAGCATAACAAGGCTCCCAGTTCTCCATGGCCTGTCCTGCCTTTCTGGGTTTTACACTTTTTTCAGATGGCTCTTTTGACCGGGGGGAAGTGAGACTTCATTGTAGTGCAGATTTCCTTTGCAAGCTTGCTTGGTTGGCCAAAAAGGGCGTATGCGTTTTTTCCTGAATATATTCAGGAAAATACGCATACGCCCTTTTGGCACAGTGCATCATTGTGGACGTTCTGCCTCTTTTCCTATGCTTTCAATGCAATTCCAGTCTACCTCCTGAAATCGGTATCCTGCAATTCTGCCCCGCTTTCAAGTCCTCTTGGCAGCCTTACTTCAGTATATTTTTGGACGATAGCTGTCATTTATAACTATGCAGGTTTGTGAATTACAGAGACCCTGAGCTCCTTTCTTCAACTCGCTTTCTTTTGAGCTGGCCGCGACACCGCAGGATGGCTTCAGGCCCTAATCTGGTTCCGGCACGGCACGCTGAGCCTTTGGTTATTTCCTCTTCCTGGTGGGAAATGAGAGTTAAATTTGCCCGTCCAGACACCTCCAGCTAGTCTCTCATTGGTTCTCCCTATTCCTGTTCATCTTCCGCAGAAATTGCAAACTGGGCCAAACAGGAGGTTAAAGGCGCTGACTCTCCAAGTCGGGAGAGTGTTAGTAAAGCATCTGGAATGTTGCACCCGAGTACCAGGGGAGGAAAACTGAGACATATTTGAACACGTCTCCCGATCACATGGTTGATCATACTCTAGGTTCCACATGCATGTTTTAGCTGAAGGAAGAATACCTTAAACCTGGAGAGTTGAGACCCGTGGAATGGGTACCATGCAATATGACTTCAAAGGGTCTTCATTTGCTCACCGAACCTCTCCAATCCTATCACTGCTGCGTTTATGCCCCTGTACACATGCTTGATTCTCTTTTGGAGACATAGCAATCCATAGGTTTTACGGTATTTACTAGTCAGGTACATTAGGCGTTTAATATGCGGTGTTGAGTCCATTTCGTTGAGCAAGGAGTAGCTCTTGTCTATTCCATATTTGACTTAAGGAACTTTATCTGTGCTCATTTCAATCTCTGGTTTTATGCAGCACCCCAACTCACCTTTACCCTTAAGCAAGCATAAGTTGGTTTTCTAAATTTGAGACCCTGTTCTGTTCTGTAATTCAGTTCCTGTGTAGCCAAGTTTACATTCCGTGTATTACTGATATCTTATGATGTTTCTTTTTCTGTGTGACTTACTTCAGTTAGAATCATCATACCTGAATCCACTCATTGTGATGCTAAGGGCCTGATGACAGAGATTTCATTGCTGAGTGATATTGCTTTGTAAGTAAATACCACAACTTCTTTATCCATTTTTCACTTTCTGCGATGTTGAACTTGTACTGTAAACGAGGTTCTTGTAAACAGAGCCGTTCCAAACTTTGGGGTGGCTGTGTCTTTTTGATTTTAATTTCCCTAAGCTATAGGACCATAAGTGGAAGTGCCCTAGGTTCTGTTGCTTTGTTTTTTAGATGTTTCAGGAAACACCATACACTTCTCCCGAGTGGTTGTTGGCAATTTACATCCCGCCCATCAGCATAACAAGGCTCCCAGTTCTCCATGGCCTGTCCTGCCTTTCTGGATTTTACACTTTTTTCAGATGGCCCTTTTGACCGGGGGGAAGTGAGACTTCATTGTAGTGCAGATTTCCTTTGCAAGATTGCTTGGTTGGCCAAAAAGGGCGTATGCGTTTTTTCCTGAATATATTCAGGAAAAAACGCATACGCCCTTTTTGGCCAAGTGCATCATTGTGGACGTTCTGCCTCTTTTCCTATGCTTTCAATGCAATTCCAGTCTACCTCCTGAAATCGGTTTCCTGCAATTCTGCCCCGCTTTCAAGTCCTCTTGGCAGCCTTACTTCAGTCTATTTTTGGACGATAGCTGTCATTTATAACTCTGCAGGTTTGTGAATTACAGTGCCCCTGAGCTCCTTTCTTCAACTCGCTTTCTTTTGAGCTGGCCGCAACACCGCAGGATGGATTCAGGTCCTAATCTGGTTCCGGTACGGCACGCTGAGCCTTAGGTTATTTCCTCTTCCTGTTGGGAAATAAGAGTTAAATTTGCCCATCCAGACACCTCCAGCCAGCCTCTCATTGGTTCTCGCTATTCCTGTTCATCTTCCGCAGAAATTGCAAACTGGGCCAAACAGGAGGTTAAAGGCGCTGACTCTCCAAGTGGGGAGACTGTTAGTAAAGCGTCTGGAATGTTGCACCCGAGTACCAGGGGAGGAAAACTGAGACATATTTGAACACGTCTCCCGTTCACATGGTTGATCATACTTGGGTTCCACATGCATGTTTTAGCTGAAGGAAGAATACCTTTAACCTGGAGAGTTGAGACCCGTGTAATGGGGACCATGCAATATGACTTCAAAGGGTCTTCATTTGCTCACCGAACCTCTCCAATCCTATTACTGCTGCGTTTATGCCCCTGTACACATGCTTGATTCTCTTTTGGAGACATAGCAATCCATAGGTTTTACGATACTTACTAGTCAGGTACATTCTTAGGCGTTTAATATGCGGTGTTGAGTCCATTTCGTTGAGCAAGGAGTAGCTCTTGTCTATTCCATATTTGACTTAAGGAACTTTATCTGTGCTCATTTCAATCTCTGGTTTTATGCAGCACCCCACCTCGCCTTTACCCTTAAGCAAGCATAAGTTGGTTTTCTAAATTTGAGACCCTGTTCTGTTCTGTAATTCAGTTCCTGTGTAGCCAAGTTTACATTCCGTGTATTACTGATATCTTATGATGTTTCTTTTTCTGTGTGACTTATTTCAGTTAGAATCATCATACCTGAATCCACTCATTGTTCTGCTAAGGGCCTGATGACATAGATTTCATTGCTGAGTGATATTGCTTTGTAAGTAAATACCACAACTTCTTTATCCATTTTTCACTTTCTGCGATGTTGAACTTGTACTGTAAACGAGGTTCTTGTAAACAGAGGCGTCCCAAACTTTGGGGTGGCTGTGTCTTTTTGATTTTAATTTCCCTAAGCTATACGACCATAAGTGGCAGTGCCCTAGGCTCTGTTGCTTTGTGTTTTAGATGTTTCAGGAAACACCATACACTTCTCCCGAGTGTCTGTTGGCAATTTACATCCCGCCCATCAGCATAACAAGGCTCCCAGTTCTCCATGGCCTGTCTTGCCTTTCTGGATTTTACACTTTTTTCAGATGGCCCTTTTGACCGGGGGGAAGTGAGACTTCATTGTAGTGCAGATTTCCTTTGCAAGCTTGCTTGGTTGGCCAAAAAGGGCGTATGCGTTTTTTCCTGAATATATTCAGGAAAAAACGCATACGCCCTTTTTGGCCAAGTGCATCATTGTGGACGTTCTGCCTCTTTTCCTATGCTTTCAATGCAATTCCAGTCTACCTCCTGAAATCGGTTTCCTGCAATTCTGCCCCGCTTTCAAGTCCTCTTGGCAGCCTTACTTCAGTCTATTTTTGGACGATAGCTGTCATTTATAACTCTGCAGGTTTGTAAATTACAGTGCCCCTGAGCTCCTTTCTTCAACTCGCTTTCTTGTGACCTGGCCGCAACACCGCAGGATGGCTTCAGGCCCTAATCTGGTTCTGGCACGGCACGCTGAGCCTTTGTTTATTTCCTCCTCCTGGTGGGAAATGAGAGTTAAATTTGCCCGTCCAGACACCTCCAGCTAGCCTCTCATTGGTTCTCGCTATTCCTGTTCATCTTCCACAGAAATTGCAAACTGGGCCAAACAGGAGGTTAAAGGCGCTGACTCTCCAAGTGGGGAGAGTGTTAGTAAAGCGTCTGGAATGTTGCACCCGAGTACCAGGGGAGGAAAACTGAGACATATTTGAACACGTCTCCCGATCAAATGGTTGATCATACTCTGGGTTCCACATGCATGTTTTAGCTGAAGGAAGAATACCTAAAACCTGGGTAGTTGAAACCCGTGGAATGGGTACCATGCAATATGACTTCAAAGGGTCTTCATTTGCTCACCGAACCTCTCCAATCCTATCACTGCTGCGTTTATGCCCCTGTACACATGCTTGATTCTCTTTCGGAGACATAGCAATCTATAGGTTTTAAGATACTTACTAGTCAGGTACATTCTTAGGCGTTTAATATGCGGTGTTGAGTCCATTTCGTTGAGCAAGGAGTAGCTCTTGTCTATTCCATATTTGGCTTAAGGAACTTTATCTGTGCTCATTTCAATCTCTGGTTTTATGCAGCACCCCAACTCACCTTTCCCCTTAAGCAAGCATAAGTTGGTTTTCTAAATTTGAGACCCTGTTCTGTTCTGTAATTCAGTTCCTGTGTAGCCAAGTTTACATTCCGTGTATTACTGATATCTTATGATGTTTCTTTTTCTGTGTGACTTATTTCAGTTAGAATCATCATACCTGAATCCACTCATTGTGCTGCTAAGGGCCTGATGACACAGATTTCATTGCTGAGTGATATTGCTTTGTAAGTAAATACCACAACTTCTTTATCCATTTTTCACTTTCTGCGATGTTGAACTTGTACTGTAAACGAGGTTCTTGTAAACAGAGCCGTTCCAAACTTTGGGGTGGCTGTGTCTTTTTGATTTTAATTTCCCTAAGCTATAGGACCATAAGTGGAAGTGCCCTAGGTTCTGTTGCTTTGTTTTTTAGATGTTTCAGGAAACACCATACACTTCTCCCGAGTGGTTGTTGGCAATTTACATCCCGCCCATCAGCATAACAAGGCTCCCAGTTCTCCATGGCCTGTCCTGCCTTTCTGGATTTTACACTTTTTTCAGATGGCCCTTTTGACCGGGGGGAAGTGAGACTTCATTGTAGTGCAGATTTCCTTTGCAAGCTTGCTTGGTTGGCCAAAAAGGGCGTATGCGTTTTTTCCTGAATATATTCAGGAAAAAACGCATACGCCCTTTTTGGCCAAGTGCATCATTGTGGACGTTCTGCCTCTTTTCCTATGCTTTCAATGCAATTCCAGTCTACCTCCTGAAATCGGTTTCCTGCAATTCTGCCCCGCTTTCAAGTCCTCTTGGCAGCCTTACTTCAGTCTATTTTTGGACGATAGCTGTCATTTATAACTCTGCAGGTTTGTGAATTACAGTGCCCCTGAGCTCCTTTCTTCAACTCGCTTTCTTGTGACCTGGCCGCAACACCGCAGGATGGCTTCAGGCCCTAATCTGGTTCCGGCACGGCATGCTGAGCCTTTGGTTAATTCCTCTTCCTGGTGGGAAATGACAGTTAAATTTGCCCATCCAGACACCTCCAGCTAGCCTCTCATTGGTTCTCGCTATTCCTGTTCATCTTCCGCAGAAATTGCAAACTGGGCCAAACAGGAGGTTAAAGGGACTGACTCTCCAAGTGGGGAGAGTGTTAGTAAAGCGTCTGGAATGTTGCACCCGAGTACCAGGGGAGGAAAACTGAGACATATTTGAACACGTCTCCCGATCACATGGTTGATCACACTCTAGGTTCCACATGCATGTTTTAGCTGAAGGAAGAATACCTTAAACCTGGGTAGTTGAAACCTGTGGAATGGGTACCATGCAATATGACTTCAAAGGGTCTTCATTTGCTCACCGAACCTCTCCATTCCTAGCACTGCTGCGTTTATGCCCCTGTACACATGCTTGATTCTCTTTCGGAGACATAGCAATCCATAGGTTTTAAGATACTTACTAGTCAGGTACATTCTTAGGCGTTTAATATGGGGTGTTGAGTCCATTTCGTTGAGCAAGGAGTAGCTCTTGTCTATTCCATATTTCGCTTAAGGAACTTTATCTGTGCTCATTTCAATCTCTGGTTTTATGCAGCAACCCAACTCACCTTTCCCCTTAAGCAAGCATATTTGGTTTTCTAAATTTGAGAACCTGTTCTGTTTTGGAATTCAGTTCCTGTGTAGCCAAGTTTACATTTCGTGTATTAGTGATATCTTATGATGTTTCTTTTTCTGTGTGACTTATTTCAGTTAGAATCATCGTACCTGAATCCACTCATTATGCTGCTACGGGCCTGATGACATAGATTTCATTGCTGAGTGATACTGCATTGTACGTAAGTACCAAAAGTTCTTTATCCATTATTTGCTCTCTGGGATATTTAACTTGTGCCGTAGAAGAGATTTCTGTAAAAAGAGCCATCCCAAATTTTGGGGTTGCTGTGTCTTTTTGATATTAATTTCCCTAAGCTATAGGACCATAAGTGGAAGTGCCCTAGGCTCTGTTGCTTTGTTTTTTAGATGTTTCAGGAAACACCATACACATCTCCCGAGTGTCTGTTGGCAATTTACATCCCGCCCATCAGCATAACAAGGCTCCCAGTTCTCCATGGCCTGTCCTGCCTTTCTGGGTTTTACACTTTTTTCAGATGGCTCTTTTGACCGGGGGGAAGTGAGACTTCATTGTAGTGCAGATTTCCTTTGCAAGCTTGCTTGGTTGGCCAAAAAGGGCGTATGCGTTTTTTCCTGAATATATTCAGGAAAATACGCATACGCCCTTTTGGCACAGTGCATCATTGTGGACGTTCTGCCTCTTTTCCTATGCTTTCAATGCAATTCCAGTCTACCTCCTGAAATCGGTATCCTGCAATTCTGCCCCGCTTTCAAGTCCTCTTGGCAGCCTTACTTCAGTATATTTTTGGACGATAGCTGTCATTTATAACTATGCAGGTTTGTGAATTACAGAGACCCTGAGCTCCTTTCTTCAACTCGCTTTCTTTTGAGCTGGCCGCGACACCGCAGGATGGCTTCAGGCCCTAATCTGGTTCCGGCACGGCACGCTGAGCCTTTGGTTATTTCCTCTTCCTGGTGGGAAATGAGAGTTAAATTTGCCCGTCCAGACACCTCCAGCTAGTCTCTCATTGGTTCTCCCTATTCCTGTTCATCTTCCGCAGAAATTGCAAACTGGGCCAAACAGGAGGTTAAAGGCGCTGACTCTCCAAGTCGGGAGAGTGTTAGTAAAGCATCTGGAATGTTGCACCCGAGTACCAGGGGAGGAAAACTGAGACATATTTGAACACGTCTCCCGATCACATGGTTGATCATACTCTAGGTTCCACATGCATGTTTTAGCTGAAGGAAGAATACCTTAAACCTGGAGAGTTGAGACCCGTGGAATGGGTACCATGCAATATGACTTCAAAGGGTCTTCATTTGCTCACCGAACCTCTCCAATCCTATCACTGCTGCGTTTATGCCCCTGTACACATGCTTGATTCTCTTTTGGAGACATAGCAATCCATAGGTTTTACGGTATTTACTAGTCAGGTACATTAGGCGTTTAATATGCGGTGTTGAGTCCATTTCGTTGAGCAAGGAGTAGCTCTTGTCTATTCCATATTTGACTTAAGGAACTTTATCTGTGCTCATTTCAATCTCTGGTTTTATGCAGCACCCCAACTCACCTTTACCCTTAAGCAAGCATAAGTTGGTTTTCTAAATTTGAGACCCTGTTCTGTTCTGTAATTCAGTTCCTGTGTAGCCAAGTTTACATTCCGTGTATTACTGATATCTTATGATGTTTCTTTTTCTGTGTGACTTACTTCAGTTAGAATCATCATACCTGAATCCACTCATTGTGATGCTAAGGGCCTGATGACATAGATTTCATTGCTGAGTGATATTGCTTTGTAAGTAAATACCACAACTTCTTTATCCATTTTTCACTTTCTGCGATGTTGAACTTGTACTGTAAACGAGGTTCTTGTAAACAGAGCCGTTCCAAACTTTGGGGTGGCTGTGTCTTTTTGATTTTAATTTCCCTAAGCTATAGGACCATAAGTGGCAGTGCCCTAGGTTCTGTTGCTTTGTTTTTTAGATGTTTCAGGAAACACCATACACTTCTCCCGAGTGGTTGTTGGCAATTTACATCCCGCCCATCAGCATAACAAGGCTCCCAGTTCTCCATGGCCTGTCCTGCCTTTCTGGATTTTACACTTTTTTCAGATGGCCCTTTTGACCGGGGGGAAGTGAGACTTCATTGTAGTGCAGATTTCCTTTGCAAGCTTGCTTGGTTGGCCAAAAAGGGCGTATGCGTTTTTTCCTGAATATATTCAGGAAAAAACGCATACGCCCTTTTTGGCCAAGTGCATCATTGTGGACGTTCTGCCTCTTTTCCTATGCTTTCAATGCAATTCCAGTCTACCTCCTGAAATCGGTTTCCTGCAATTCTGCCCCGCTTTCAAGTCCTCTTGGCAGCCTTACTTCAGTCTATTTTTGGACGATAGCTGTCATTTATAACTCTGCAGGTTTGTGAATTACAGTGCCCCTGAGCTCCTTTCTTCAACTCGCTTTCTTTTGAGCTGGCCGCAACACTGCAGGATGGCTTCAGGCCCTAATCTGGTTCCGGTACGGCACGCTGAGCCTTTGGTTATTTCCTCTTCCTGGTGGGAAATGAGAGTTAAATTTGCCCGTCCAGACACCTCCAGCTAGCCTCTCATTGGTTCTCGCTATTCCTGTTCATCTTCCGCAGAAATTGCAAACTGGGCCAAACAGGAGGTTAAAGGCGCTGACTCTCCAAGTGGGGAGAGTGTTAGTAAAGCGTCTGGAATGTTGAACCCGAGTACCAGGGGAGGAAAACTGAGACATATTTGAACACGTCTCCCGATCACATGGTTGATCATACTCTGGGTTCCACATGCATGTTTTAGCTGAAGGAAGAATACCTAAAACCTGGGTAGTTGAAACCCGTGGAATGGGTACCATGCAATATGACTTCAAAGGGTCTTCATTTGCTCACCGAACCTCTCCAATCCTATCACTGCTGCGTTTATGCCCCTGTACACATGCTTGATTCTCTTTCGGAGACA
This sequence comes from Stenella coeruleoalba, assembly GCF_951394435.1. NCBI lineage: Eukaryota > Metazoa > Chordata > Mammalia > Artiodactyla > Delphinidae > Stenella > Stenella coeruleoalba. Next base: position 45,461 of record NW_027646325.1, read on the forward strand.
TAGCAATCTATAGGTTTTAAGATACTTACTAGTCAGGTACATTCTTAGGCGTTTAATATGCGGTGTTGAGTCCATTTCGTTGAGCAAGGAGTAGCTCTTGTCTATTCCATATTTGGCTTAAGGAACTTTATCTGTGCTCATTTCAATCTCTGGTTTTATGCAGCACCCCAACTCACCTTTCCCCTTAAGCAAGCATAAGTTGGTTTTCTAAATTTGAGACCCTGTTCTGTTCTGTAATTCAGTTCCTGTGTAGCCAAGTTTACATTCCGTGTATTACTGATATCTTATGATGTTTCTTTTTCTGTGTGACTTATTTCAGTTAGAATCATCATACCTGAATCCACTCATTGTGCTGCTAAGGGCCTGATGACACAGATTTCATTGTTGAGTGATATTGCTTTGTAAGTGAATACCACAACTTCTTTATCCATTTTTCACTTTCTGCGATGTTGAACTTGTACTGTAAACGAGGTTCTTGTAAACAGAGCCGTTCCAAACTTTGGGGTGGCTGTGTCTTTTTGATTTTAATTTCCCTAAGCTATAGGACCATAAGTGGAAGTGCCCTAGGTTCTGTTGCTTTGTTTTTTAGATGTTTCAGGAAACACCATACACTTCTCCCGAGTGGTTGTTGGCAATTTACATCCCGCCCATCAGCATAACAAGGCTCCCAGTTCTCCATGGCCTGTCCTGCCTTTCTGGATTTTACACTTTTTTCAGATGGCCCTTTTGACCGGGGGGAAGTGAGACTTCATTGTAGTGCAGATTTCCTTTGCAAGCTTGCTTGGTTGGCCAAAAAGGGCGTATGCGTTTTTTCCTGAATATATTCAGGAAAAAACGCATACGCCCTTTTTGGCCAAGTGCATCATTGTGGACGTTCTGCCTCTTTTCCTATGCTTTCAATGCAATTCCAGTCTACCTCCTGAAATCGGTTTCCTGCAATTCTGCCCCGCTTTCAAGTCCTCTTGGCAGCCTTACTTCAGTCTATTTTTGGACGATAGCTGTCATTTATAACTCTGCAGGTTTGTGAATTACAGTGCCCCTGAGCTCCTTTCTTCAACTCGCTTTCTTGTGACCTGGCCGCAACACCGCAGGATGGCTTCAGGCCCTAATCTGGTTCCGGTACGGCACGCTGAGCCTTTGGTTATTTCCTCTTCCTGGTGGGAAATGAGAGTTAAATTTGCCCGTCCAGACACCTCCAGCTAGCCTCTCATTGGTTCTCGCTATTCCTGTTCATCTTCCGCAGAAATTGCAAACTGGGCCAAACAGGAGGTTAAAGGCGCTGACTCTCCAAGTGGGGAGAGTGTTAGTAAAGCGTCTGGAATGTTGCACCCGAGTACCAGGGGAGGAAAACTGAGACATATTTGAACACGTCTCCCGATCACATGGTTGATCATACTCTGGGTTCCACATGCATGTTTTAGCTGAAGGAAGAATACCTAAAACCTGGGTAGTTGAAACCCGTGGAATGGGTACCATGCAATATGACTTCAAAGGGTCTTCATTTGCTCACCGAAGCTCTCTAATCCTATCACTGCTGCGTTTATGCCCCTGTACACATGCTTGATTCTCTTTCGGAGACATAGCAATCTATAGGTTTTAAGATACTTACTAGTCAGGTACATTCTTAGGCGTTTAATATGCGGTGTTGAGTCCATTTCGTTGAGCGAGGAGTAGCTCTTGTCTATTCCATATTTGGCTTAAGGAACTTTATCTGTGCTCATTTCAATCTCTGGTTTTATGCAGCACCCCAACTCACCTTTCCCCTTAAGCAAGCATAAGTTGGTTTTCTAAATTTCAGACCCTGTTCTGTTCTGTAATTCAGTTCCTGTGTAGCCAAGTTTACATTCCGTGTATTAGTGATATCTTATGATGTTTCTTTTTCTGTGTGACTTATTTCAGTTAGAATCATCATACCTGAATCCACTCATTGTGCTGCTAAGGGCCTGATGACACAGATTTCATTGCTGAGTGATATTGCTTTGTAAGTAAATACCACAACTTCTTTATCCATTTTTCACTTTCTGCGATGTTGAACTTGTACTGTAAACGAGGTTCTTGTAAACAGAGCTGTTCCAAACTTTGGGGTGGCTGTGTCTTTTTGATTTTAAATTCCCTAAGCTATAGGACCATAAGTGGAAGTGCCCTAGGTTCTGTTGCTTTGTTTTTTAGATGTTTCAGGAAACACCATACACTTCTCCCGAGTGGTTGTTGGCAATTTACATCCCGCCCATCAGCATAACAAGGCTCCCAGTTCTCCATGGCCTGTCCTGCCTTTCTGGATTTTACACTTTTTTCAGATGGCCCTTTTGACCGGGGAGAAGTGAGACTTCATTGTAGTGCAGATTTCCTTTGCAAGCTTGCTTGGTTGGCCAAAAAGGGCGTATGCGTTTTTTCCTGAATATATTCAGGAAAAAACGCATACGCCCTTTTTGGCCAAGTGCATCATTGTGGACGTTCTGCCTCTTTTCCTATGCTTTCAATGCAATTCCAGTCTACCTCCTGAAATCGGTTTCCTGCAATTCTGCCCCGGTTTCAAGTCCTCTTGTCAACCTTACTTCAGTCTATTTTTGGACGATAGCTGTCATTTATAACTCTGCAGGTTTGTGAATTACAGTGTCCCTGAGCTCCTTTCTTCAACTCGCTTTCTTGTGACCTGGCCGCAACACCGCAGGATGGCTTCAGGCCCTAATCTGGTTCCGGCACGGCACGCTGAGCCTTTGGTTATTTCCTCTTCCTGGTGGGAAATGAGAGTTAAATTTGCCCGTCCAGACACCTCCAGCGAGTCTCTCATTGGTTCTCGCTCTTCCTGTTCATCTTCCAAGAAATAGCAAACTGGGCCAAACAAGAGGTTAAAGGCGCTGACTCTCCAAGTGGGGAGAGTGTTAATAAAGCGTCTGGAATGTTGCACCCGAGTACCAGGGGAGGAAAACAGACATATTTGAATACGTCTCCCGTTCACATGGTTGATCATACTCTGGTTTCCACATGCATGTTTTAGCTGAAGGAAGAATACCTTAAACCTGGAGAGTTGAGACCCGTGTAATGGGTACCATGCAATATGACTTCAAAGGGTCTTCATATGCTCACCGAACCTCTCCAGTCATATCACTGCTGCGTTTATGCCCCTGTACACATGCTTGATCCTCTTTCGGAGACATAGCAATCCATAGGTTTTAAGATACTTACTAGTCAGGTACATTCTTAGGCGTTTAATATGGGGTGTTGAGTCCATTTCGTTGAGCAAGGAGTAGCTCTTGTCTATTCCATATTTGGCTTAAGGAACTTTATCTGTGCTCATTTCAATCTCTGGTTTTATGCAGCACCCCAACTCACCTTTCCCCTTAAGCAAGCATAAGTTGGTTTTCTAAATTTGAGACCCTGTTCTGTTCTGTAATTCAGTTCCTGTGTAGCCAAGTTTACATTCCGTGTATTACTGATATCTTATGATGTTTCTTTTTCTGTGTGACTTATTTCAGTTAGAATCATCATACCTGAATCCACTCATTGTGCTGCTAAGGGCCTGATGACACAGATTTCATT
>NW_027646324.1:0-34269 GCF_951394435.1 Stenella coeruleoalba
CTCCATGCATTTGCTCAGCCCTACATCAAGATGAAGTTCTCTGTGCCCTAGAAGCTTAGGTTCTAAAAGGGCCACAGAAATGGGTGAGACCTAAAAAATGCCAGAACAATGCAACGGCCTTAATCAGACTGTCTTTGCTTTGCCTTGCTTACAAGTCACTGACTTGAAACTGAATACGGTGTCATGTCTTTATGTTTCTTGAAGCTTTTTTTTTTTTTTAACAAAAGATCATATAAAGATTTTCTAACATGGTAAGACTTTTATATTGTATTTTTCTTAAACTGGAGTGTGGTACATTTACCCTCCATCAGATGATTGCTTATAACTCACCTTGCTTTATTAAGAATACCGCTAGAGGCTTCTATGTCCCTACTAAAAAAAAAATACATTTTCAGGCCCATTCAAACCAACGAAAATCCAAGATTTCAGAGCACAAGATAATGAAAATTCTCTCTATCCGTGTCTTTTACTACTTTTAATCTGTTAACAGTCCCTAAGTGTCCCAGATGAAAGGTACTGTCGCGGGAATTGACATCGTTAACAGCATTCCATACAGGTAAGTCTTGATTGTTCCAATTTCTCAAAAAGTTGGACACATTTACCGCCTCTATGACATCTCTAGGGTGTGTGGAAGAAATAAAAAAGAGGCCTGTACAATGTATTTCTCAAAATATACACACAAATAGTTTGCACATACAAACAGGGAAACCTTATAAATAATGTATGGGGAGCAAAGTATCGTCGGTAACGGAACTACTCATTTCGAAAGACAACACTGTCACCAAGTGTCCCCTCACCAAAACTGACTGGGAATTTTTAGGGGCCACCAAACCAGAGGTGGAGATTTTTAGGCACATTCTTGCCAGAAAAGAGAGCCTAGGGCTTAAACCACTCAACTTCTTGGCACGAATGCCAGGGCAACCCAAGCAAGTGGATATACAAGCCTACGTAACGCTTGGAAGTAGGAAGCTTTGGGGGACTACACCTGGACTGGTACTGGCCTCCCTCCCCAAAGGGACAAGGAGAGCAGAAACCTGGATGGAGTCAAGAGAGAGAAAAAAGAAAGGCAAGGCTGGGTATGGAGCAACGTGTGGATCCAGGAACACGTGTCTCAGAACTGCCGGGGCTCTGCAGACCAGCTGCATCCCCATTCTCCTTGACCCTCATTGGTATGATGAACTCAGGGTGGGCACATCCCGGCTGCCAAGTCACTTCCACCTGTCCATGGAGTTGACAGTTACTTGCTCACAGTGAACCAACCTCTCTGGACCTAACAGCTACTGCAGGAGGCGGTAGTGGAGAACAAGGTGACGACAACGACCAGATGCGAAAGAGGAAGAGACGTCCAGTGGACCGACTGGGTGGACTCATGGTGTGGGGTTAAGTCTGCAGAGCTAAAGGGCCCAGAGGTAGAAAAGGGAAGGGGAACCACGAGGATATGGTCAAGCCCCATCGTATGGATAGTTCATCCATATGTTGTATGCAAATTCCATTCAATTTGCTCTGAGTGAACAAGAGAGAACAAAATTATCCTTTAAACCATGTCAGTGACTTTATTTACCATCTCATTTGATGAGCTCATAGCCCAGGGTCAGAGGGAAATGGGAGCTGTGAGTCTGCCATCTCTCAGGAAGTCTCAGGCCTCAGAGGCCCCTCAGAGCCAAACTACCTCACCTTTTGCATTTTTCAAGCAACCTTATTCCTAAGCGCGAGTCACCCTCTTCATCAGGTTCTCCAAGAAACAGCAATCTCTCCCAATGAGAGAGGAAAAATGGGCTACTTTGGCTTGCTGAGGCACAATAGGTAGTTCTCCAAAATGGTACCTGCCTGGGGGACTTTTCAAGAAAATTAAGCATCAGTGGTGATTTGTTTGTCTTCACATAACGTATGTCCCAGATGTGCTGAGAAATAAGAAAAGGACGAATGAATCAAGGGCGGCTGATCCAAGGAGGCAAGGGGCAACTTCCACAGCCTACGTGGAAAGCTAGAGGGAGGGACCATCCAGCTGGTGGGAGCTGAAGACAGGGGCCAGTCCTCCTTGGGCTCGGGATGCCACCCCCTCTTCCTACATCTTCAGGCTCTCCTTCTCTGTTGGCCCCTCCCAGCCATATTAAAGAGCCACAAGGAAATGCTCTCCTCCATTCCATTCTCTGTCCTCCTATCCACTCCTCCCTTCTTTCCCTTTGCCATCAATTTCTTGACTTGCCCCCCATTTCTCCCCCCCCATCTACACTGCGATCTGGTTTCTGCCCCACTACTCTCGTGAAACTGATCTCCTTGAAGCCCCCAATGATTTCTCCGTTGACAAGTCCAGGGGACTACTTCTCAATCCTTATCTTTGTGACCGCCAAGCCGAGTTAGATCTTAAACAACGTCTCTGTCTTGAAAATCTCTTCCCTTGGCTTCCGCGCCACTTTTCCTTTTCTTTTCATGAGACTGATCACAACCAGTGCTGCAGATTCCATCGAATTAAGGAATGCTGTTGCCTACATGTGTGAATGCGCTGTGAGTAAAGTACTGAAGTAGAGGACACCTAAAGTGAAACGTCTTCATGAATGTCCACGTGGCTGAGCAGCAAGTTAACCTTTCATACATGTGCTAAAGAAGAAGAGTTGGGTTTTACTTTATTTACTTTTCCCTGGACTGTGTTGAATGACTATCATCTACAAGTTCAGCCTACTTTTTGCTGAGGATTAATGCACTGGGAGAGCTGAGAGAAAACTGAACAATAGAGCTGTCTTTTTCTTCATCAGTTCACCTTAGTTTCCCAAACTCTAAGTCTTTCCCGAATTCTTTCTCCTTTTTAGTGTAGTAAAAGGAACATAACACAACATCCACCATTTGGATCATTTTACAATTCACTGCACCATTCAGTGGAATTTACTACTGTCACAATGTTGTGCAACTATCACCACTGCCGAGCTGCAAAACATCTTCATCAACCAAGAGGAAACCTACACCCATTTTAAGGAGTCATTCCCTATTTCCCTCTCTTCCAAACCCCTGGCAACCACTGATGTAGAATCTTTTCTGTGTGTATGGATTTGCCACTGCTGGACATTTCATGTAAATGGAACCATACAGTATGTAGCCTTTCATGCCTGACTCCTTTCACTTAGTTGCATCCATCATGTAGCATGTATCAGAAATCCGCTCACTGTTATGGCTGAATCCTTCATACCCTTTGAATACAAAATTAAAAATACGTTGAGAGTGAAGCTCTGTTTTAATGGCACATCTATTAGGCCAATTCATTGAAAGAGGCTGAAGATGGAGATATTGTTGTGAAATGATAATCGTTGAGAAGCCTCAGCCAATTCGATAATGAAAAGTTTGGGAAATGTTGCAAAAAATTATCTGCTTTATATTAAAAGCCTATTAAACAAGGATGCAGGAGATTGTCTTTTTCTTGCAGGTAACTTAAATGAGGCAGAAAGAAATAACTGCCCTTTAAAACACATTTTGAAAGGATTCTCTTTATTCTTAATAGACGAATGGGAGTACAGGAAGTTCACATCCAATATGGACTCGCTGTCCAAACACTGTTTATCGTTCTAGCCACCACTATCGAATTATATTTCTTGAGGGTAAGGCAGCTCAATTCCTGCATATTACTTTCTAAAATTCATCCATCAAATCCATTAATACAGTATAAACAAGAGTTGTTCATGTTTAAGTGCACTTCAAATATCAGGTATAAAGAACCCCCAGTAAGAAAAAGAATCCTATATCTCTTGCCAGAATGTGGTCAGCTCTGGGGTGCTCTGCTAGCTGAAAGACACATTCATTATTAAGAGGATAGAGGCTGTTTAAGAGGGATGAGAGCCAAAAAGTTTTAACTACATATATGTGTTAAGAACAGTGCTAGGTTATCTCATATTCTATATCAGTCAAGGCTCACCATTTTACATACGTGAAAAGCAAAGTTAAAAGTGTATTAGTAGGGCTTCCCTGTTGGCGCGGTGGTTAAGGATCCACCTGCCAGTGCACGGGACACACGTTTGAGCCCTGGTCCGGGAAGATCCCACATGCCGCGGAGAAACTAAGACCATGTGCCACAACTACTGAGCTGCGTGCTAGAGCCCGTGAACCACAACTACTGAAGCCCACGCACCTAGACCCCATGCTCAGCAACAACAAGAAGCCACCACAATGAGAAGCCCGCGTACTGCAACAAAGAGTAGCCCCCGCTCACCGCAACTAGGGAAAGCCCGTGCACAGCAACGAAGAGCCTAGGCAGCCAAAGATAAATAATTAAATACGTCTATCTAAAAAAAAAGTGTTTCAGTAACTTACTAAAAGACACGCAATCAGTAAACGTGAGCAGGAATTCAATCCCAAATCTGTCACACTGAAGTTTAAGCTAATACTTGAGATTAATAAAAACAGCACTAAATTAAAAGTTCAGAGATATTTTTTATTTCATACTTTCACTAATGCTCTTTGGAGATAAATCATTTCATTTATATGGGCCTTAGTTTTCACAACTATAATACTTGGAAGCTTGACTAGATGATCTGTATGTCGTCTTCCAATTCTAAAATGTTCCACTAATTTGGATTGCTACAAAAATTGCCCTTGCAATACATGCGTGCTGCCACCAAGTAGCAGTAGAGACTACTAGTTCCTTTTTTATCCCTAGTGGGGGTGCATTTTCACAGCAGACTTATCCGTCAATAGTACAACCTATTAGTATAACTATAAGATAACAAAATAATCTGGTATTCTTTCCTGTAAAAGAGAAGCTTTACATTGTATCTGTGAATCGTACCAGAGTCACCTGTAGGTTTTTAAAAAAGGAGGAAATCCTGAACCCATTGAATGAGAATCTTCAGAGACAGGACTTGGGCATCTGGAATTTTGGGGCTCCCATCACTTGTATATTTTATTTCATTTTACTTTTGCCTATGTACAATATTTGTCACATCCTTTTGAATCTTTAAAAGTTTCTTTTTGTTTTAAATTTTAGAATATTCCATAATCTTCACCTACTTTTCATAAGGTGTTACCTGTTGTGTTTATTCGATCTTGTGCTTCTCCTGGTTAAGACTTCTTTCTTTCCTTTTTTTGTTTTCGGGGCCCTGCCTCATGTCTTGCAGGATCTTAGTTCCCTGACCTGGGATTGGACCCCAGGGCCCCAGCAGTGAAAGCGCCATGTTCTAAACACTGGCCCACCAGGGAAGTCCCAAGATTTCAGTTTTAAATGACTTCTTTCCCCACTCTAATTCATTCCTGGGATCAGTTTCACATTTGGACATTAAAGCAACCTTGCATTGCCAGAATAAAGCTACTTTGATTCTGATATATGATTGTTTTACATACCATGGATATAGTTTGTGCTTCTCTTTACACATTTTGCATGCATGTTCAAAGGAGAAACTGGCCTGTGATTCTATTCTTGTAATATTCTTTATAGATTTTTTTTAAGATTCTATACTTTATGTTTTATTTATTTATTTTTGGCTGCATTGGGTCTTCATTGCTGCATGCGAGCTTTCTCTAGTTTCGGCGAGCGGGGGTCTATCCTCTGTTGCGGTGAGTGGGCTTCTCATTGCAGCCTTCTGACCCCATGGGCTTCTGACCCCATTCGTCGGTGCTACTTCAGTTCCTAACCCCTTCCCTTCTGACCCTGGGCGGTGAAATCCTCTTTCTGCGGCTGGCCTGCGGCAGAAAGTCAATGAGGCAAGAGTAGGCTTGGAGTATCCAAGGAGCAGAAAGGATGTCAGCGTGTGGAAAACAGAGCGAGCAAATTGGAGAGGAGAAGGAAACAGTCAGAGAGGAAACAGACACCCAGATTTCTAGGTCTGTGGAGGCACTCTGAGGACTTTGCATTTTCTGTGAAGAAGCCATTGAAGAAATTTGCGTGACATGATCTGACTTATGTTTTAACAAGATCTCTCTGGATGCCACGCTGATTAGAGACTGTAGGAGAGCAAGGACAAGCCCCAGAAGACCAATAGTTGATTCAAAGAACTGATTACTCGAACATGGTCCCCATCCTCAGTGAAGACGCAGAGCAGGAATTGGCAAATAATGGCCACGAATCAAATCAGGCTCTCAGCCTGGATCTGGGGGACTGTGAGCTAATAATGGTTCTCACGTTTAGAAAGCTTGTTGAAGAGGAAAGAGGAGGAGAAGCTACAGAAACTGTATATGGCCCACAAAGCCTAAGATATTTAAAATCCAGAAAATGCTTTCCAACACCTGACGTAAAGCATGTGGCTGGTAGGAGGTCCTCAACCAAATTTGGAAGAGGAATACATGAGTCAGTTAGTTCCTGAAAACACTGTAAAGTGATAGGTGTCAAGAAACATTTATCCCTTCAACCTTAACCTTCACAAATGATGCCAGTTCCATTGAGCTGTTGAAAAATACATTCTGGCTTTCAAAAAAATAACCCAGAGGGCATTTTCTCACATAGGCAAGGTCATAAACAACTGTCAAGTGAAGTTGAAATAGCAACTAATCAAATAAAAAACATTTTTACAGATTTTTAAATCTTACAAAGCATTTTCATGTTCATTATCTAATTTAATCCTCAAATCAACGTCATGAGATAGTTACTATTTCCCCATTAGAAGTGACCACATAGGAAATCCTTAGTGATTGCTCAAGAAAAGCTGAAATCTTGAGTGTTACATCTATTAATGCCATGGTTGGGTGTTTTCCCATGGGAACATTGGATGCTAAAATCCACAGGGATTTTCAGCTCAAGATGGCAGACTAGGAAATATATTTACTTTCTGTTCCTCCTGAAACCATATCTAAATAAAACTGTAGAAATACCAAAATTAATCAACCAATAAAAGCCAAGATATTTTGGAAGTCATCAACCACAGAAAGATTTCAACACATTTCGAGAAGGCAAACAATGAAATGGAGGAGCCATGAATAAAATAATGAAGAAAAAAAGGCTGAGCCTAAGTAAGGTCTGCACAAAGTCACTCAGCGTTTGCTGAGCTCTGGTTATAGTCAAGGGCAGAGGAAAGAAGAGGGGCTGAAAACAAGGAGACAAACGTCATTTTAGGAAAAACACTTCATTTAATGAGCTCCAGGGAACACTCAGCCTGCTGCCATACTAACTCATGAATTACAATGGATTGTTGGTAAGCAAGACAAGAAAACAGGGAAGAAACAAAAGAAACAAAAATCAAGACACTGTTTCTAACTGAACTCTTCTCAAATGAGATCGAGGAATTATGGTTCAATGCCACAGCTGTAAATCATTTCTGCTCTTGGAGAGGTTACAAAGGGCTTATAATATTTCCCTTTTTTTCAGACAGAATTTAGGTCTGAGCAAAAGCTTTTGTGTCCTCCAACCCCAAAATTTATTGGGGATGGAAGCCCAGATTTGCTGGGACATACCATAAAAAGAATCTCATGAGCAGAGGGTCAAACTGATTTTGGAATATATGAACTATGCCCAGTGTGAGTTTCTATAGATTTATATATATATATATATATATATATATATACATTTTTACTGATCTATATGATTTTGGGTTCTGAAACTTCTACATGTCTCATGCGTGATACATAACAGACAATGTCAGCCCCAGGAGGGAGAAAACACTCCAATGAAGCAAGCCAAAGAAACAAGTTTTAAGCAAGGTCAAGTGATGTGTGGACCAGGATTGTTCAATTCCTACCTGTCATGCTGAAGCTTCCAGCTCCTGAATAACAACACATGCTTCCCTTGTCCTAGACAGCCAAGAGTACGTCTCCTCCCTTGGGCATAAGAATCCCTAGAGTTACATATGTGTAGTAAAGAGTGGACCCAGCTGTCATACTCACAATGACCAAATTGTGCTGATCGTACTTTATACCAATACATCGCTCCACGCTGAAGTTGCAATAAATGATATATTTGCTTTCTAGACATATGAATGAGACGCCTTACTGGATATACTCCAGGAAGGCCAGAGAAGCTGGCTTCTAATCCATACGGAACAATTCACTGGTGAATTTCTGTCAGGATAGCCCATGATTTATCTAGAATATCATCTTTACATATCTGGATCCTTCCAACTAGACAAAGGGAAAATACGGGCTTCAAGCCTCAATTAGAAATATGGAATGGCGCCATGCTGACAACTGGTGGTCCCTGACCTGTATCTTCTGAGATTAGAACACAGTGTGGTGGATGACCAATTCAGGCGTTGAACAAAAGAAGACCTCCTACAGGGCAGTGTAGCTGTTTGTTACAGGTATGGCACTTAGGGCTAAGTACCATAAGGACTACAAGAAAAAAAAAATCAAGTAACACATGAAGCATATACGATAAGGAGGCACCACAGTCCAGAGCACAAGCTCTGGAACCACACAGGCTTGGATCGAATCCCGGCTAAGCCACTACCATCTATATACCCTGAAGGACAGGCCAAGGTTTAAATGTTCTTTTACCAAATTGCAAAAAAGAAGTGAAGAAAGAACCTATCTGCCAGGAAGGGACATCGTGGGGTGCAGCATCCAGTCGGATCAGGGCTCTGCATCTCCTGCTCAGAAACCTTGGCCACCTGGCTCATGGTGATGCTGGCAGCTGAGCAGCCCTGGAGAAGGCGATCCTGTCTCCAGGTCTCGCAGAGGAGCTGGGGAGCTCTCCGGACGAGGTGGCCCACACCCTGGTAAGCTCTGGCTGCCTCCTGCCCTCAGGTCTGAGCAGGCTCTGGCCTCTGGTCCCCGTGGTGGGGAAGGCCTGGCCGATACATACGCAGGGCTGAGGGGCCTGCAGAGCCAGTCCCCAGGCAGGGTGACCTCTGGAGGAGGCGTCCACAGTCCCCAACAGTCTCTGCATGGTGGCCCATCTGGTGCCAAACACCTGCCACCCACAGCCAGACGTCCCAGCCACTAGAAAGTCCAGAAGGGGCCCCGCCCTTTGCCTTTGGGCTGGGGTTAAGCCACCAGCTGGGCTTGCATGTGACCCCTGCCTCACCCCGTGCCCCGCCCGCTCCTTCTCTGTGACACTTACAATGGATATGTCATAAAGCCAGGCAGAGCCAGTGCTATAAATTCAGAGGAGTTAGAATCTAAGAAGAGGCTCTCCCACTTTCACTCTCTGCTCTCAGATCAGGCAGGCAGTACCTCTAATATGGAAGCTATGGACACCACACCTCCTTCACACGCTGTCCTCTTCTATTCTGCTCCTGTTTTCCCCAGCACCCCATTCACTGCTTTGGCGGGCATCGGTGCTTCAGCAGGAAGCACGTCAGACCCCGAACCTATGGACACCACACCTCCTTCACACGCTGTCATCTTCCATTCTGCTCCTGTTTTCCCCAGCACCCCATTCACTGCTTTGGCGGGCATCGGTGCTTCAGCAGGAAGCACGTCAGACCCCGAACCTATGGACACCACACCTCCTTCACACGCTGTCATCTTCCATTCTGCTCCTGTTTTCCCCAGCACCCCATTTACGGCCCCGGCGGGCATCGGTGCTTCAGCAGGAAGCACGTCAGACCCCGAACCTATGGACACCACACCTCCTTCACACGCTGTCATCTTCTATTCTGCTCCTGTTTTCTCCAGCAACCCATTTACGCCTTTGGTGGGCATCGGTGCCTCAGCAGTCAGCACCTCAGACCCCGAACCTATGGACACCACACCTCCTTCCCACGCTGTCATCTTCCATCCTGCTCCTCTTTACCCCAGCACCCCATTTACGGCTTAGGCCGGCACTGGTGCTTCAGCAGGCAGCACCTGTAACACCAAAGCTATGGACACCACACCTCCTTCCCAGGCTGTCATTTTCCAGTCTGCCCTGTCTCCAATAGAACCACTACCCATTTCACACCGCTGTTCCAAGTTCTGGGAACACACCACCCAGTGATAGCAATGCCTCAGCCCATGCCTCGACTCATTTACCTGCAACCTGAGCCAACAGACAGACCAACACTTCAAAGTTATGACAGAAAGTTGAGTAAGTTATACGCTTGGAATTTCATTTATTATTATTAACAAGCACGACTGTAGTGCTTAGACTATAACAAGTACTATTCTAAGGGCTTACCAAATATTAACTCACTTATTCCTCATAATGGCAACCCTAGAGGTAGGGAATATTCATAATGTTCACTTTCTTGGGGGAAACTGAGGCCCAGAGACGTTGAATAGCTTGCCTAATGCCACACAGTAAGTAGGTGGCAAAACCCGGGATTAAAACCAGACCGTCTAGACTTTCATCACTTTGCTGTGTCACCGTACTATAAGTTGTGGTTAGGGAAGGAACTAAATTGACAAGACTCTGAACTAAAAGGAGAAGGGAGAAATGAGAAAATGAGTGATCCTAGAAACTAGAGTAGATTTAGGCTCAGGAATTTCTGGTGATGAGACCCGGAAGAACAAGAACTTGGTTGGAATATTAACTTGGGGTAGTATCTGAATCCACTGAGAAATGGTTTTGTTTTCTGTAAGATTTAGAAAGGTCAGTTGGATGAAGATTAATGAAGACAAAAGTAGAAAGGAAAAGAAAAAGGTGCCTTAAGTGAGACATAACCGCTTCCCTCTACGTACCCACAGGTGGGGTCCTGTGGGAAAGGATGGAGCTCTCTCTACCGGGTTGGTCACCAGGCTGAACAAGGAGAAACATGGCAACCATTGTACTGGTTTTGATGATCTCTCAAAACCAAGGCTTCAGTTTCCAAGAACGACCTACGGTAGCATAACTAGTGTGTGTCACACATGCCACTAAGTGTGTTTCCAGTCACACAATTTAATTGGAGAACTACTTCCTATGAGGTAGGCATTAGTTCCCTATGGCTGCTGTAACAAATGACTACAAATGTGCTTGCTTCTAACAAAACCCACTTATTTTCTTATGGTTCTGGAAGACAGAGGTCCAAAACCAGTTTCCCTGGGCTGAAACCAGAAGTCGACAGGGCCATCCATCCTCCTTCTAGAGGCTCTAAGCGAGAATCTGTTTCCTCGCCAGCATTCCTTCACTTCTGGCCACATCAATGCAACCCCAACTTCGTCATCACATTCTCTTTGGAGTACAAATTCCCTCTGCCTCTCTCTTACGAGAACACCAGTGGTTATATTTGGGCCCATCCAGGTAGTCCAGGAGAATCTTCCCATCTGAGAACCATTACTTTCATCCCACTGGCAAAGTGCCTTCTGCCATTTAAGGTGACATTCACAGGTTCTGGAGAGTAGAATGTGGACATTTGGGGGCAATGGTATTATTCAGTCTACTACAAGGTAGATACTATTATCTTTCTCAGATGTAGGAAATGACGTTTAGGGAAGTAGTTTGTCTCAGGTCTACAATTTCCAGAGTAGAGACTTAAATTCTGCCACTGACACTTTAGGACACACCCTAAACAACTTTAATCTGTGTCCTTAACTACTGCATAATCCTTGGTTAAGAGTCACACTTAGGTATCAAGACCCAATTGAATACAACACAAGTACTGTCTCCTCTTTCACTATGTTTGCCTGGTGTACTGATGAATCTTGCCCAGAGCAGAAGAGTTCAGAAAACTGTCATGCAGGTTTACGAAGAGAAAGCATTTACTGTTTGACGTGCCCGGAGTAACGGAAGGCTTTTTCAAATAAAATATGCCACCAAATAGTCAAGTGTCACAACAGAGGTAACCCCGTGGGAGTCACGAGGAGACTAAAATTATCTCCAATTGTGCAGGAGAGAAAAGTTTCACTGAAGGCAGGTGTAGTTCAGCCAAGCCCTACAGCACAGAAGTAGGAATGTGGGTATGTACAAATGGGAAACAGATTAATGCAGAATGGATGAGAAATATGCATTCGACCTATTCTAAAACAACTGGCTTATTAACTCAGTAAATCGATTTAGTCAGTCAAACTAGCTTTAGCTGATTACTTATCCAGGGAATAGCTGTTTAGAGTAATTTTTGTCATAGAACAGTAAATAAAATGGTTGATCTATAGCTTTAGGCTTGCTAAGTGAAACAGATTGCTCTAGATGATTTTCAAGTGACTTACTTGGTAGTACTCACGAAATTGGGGGTTAACAATTGCTTAAGAAAACAAAGAGAACTGATTTTAAATAAAGTAGTTACTGTGTAAACTATCTGTTCAGTAGCTCATGTTAAACGGATGTTTATAATCCCCATTGGACAACCAATTACTTTTTTGCAAATGGCAATGTGAATTGCTCTCGCATAAACTATAGCAATGACCACCTATCTAATTTGTTGTCCAAACCAGAAATCTTCTAACAATACTGGTGTCCTAATAAAAATAAGCACGAAGGGAACACACACTGGGTGTCTCCCGTGTGCCTGTGCATGCATCTATATCTCACTGAACCCCCATAACAGCCCCCAAGAGAGGGACTCTGAGTGTCCCCGTGCTGCTGGTGGAGAAACAGGCACAGGAAGGTTCAATAGTCTACCTACCTAAGATCACACAGAGGGTGGGAGAGCCCGTTTTTAAACCACCTGCCTCCAATTCCAGGTGCCTGGAGCCAGACTCAGCCTACAGCTCTCTTCTGCTCGCCTGGAGGTGAAACAAGGTGTCATGATTAGTCAAATCCCGTCTTCACTCATCAAGGTAGCTTGAACACCTGCACGTCCTCCAAGTAGCATGTAGCATAAGCAATAAGATGTTTGCCCCGTGATCGTCCAGGAACTTGGAATCAGCTGTGCCTGGTTAGGCTGAACTGGTTTAGAGTGGAGAGGACCACTGATCTTCCACCTGGGCAAGTGCCTTTTGACCTCCTGCCATCAGAGGGCCGAAAACTCCAGCCTGAGAATGTGCTGAGGCCTGTAGCCTAGTTAAGCCAGCTCAGAACAATGACGAGCACACCTTTTTCCAATCACCTTTCCTCACGCTCCCCATGCCTCATACTGCCCTGCTTCTTTACTCTTTATCCCACAGATACCCAAAGCCCCTTGCCTTTGGGGAGGCGGATTTGAGACCTATTGTCACGTCACGTCCTCGCTTGGCTGCCCTGTGAATAAACCTCCTCTTTGCTGCAAACCTCAGCATTTCAGTGTTCTGGCTTGCTGCGCCTCAGACAGAATGGTTGGGAGCAGTGGTACAGGTCCCTTGCCTGTGAGCGAAGCTGGTTCCAAACCCTTGCCCTCAGCGTCACCGTCACCTAGGAGCTTGCTAGAAGCACAGAATCCAGGCCCCACCCAGAACTACTGAATACCAGCCTGCATTTAACAAGATCCACAAGAGAGGCATACCCATATTAAAGTTGGAGAGGCACCAAGCTGTCATCATCTTCTCCGCAGCTAATGAAAACGAAGCAAAGATTCATCCCGAGCCGACTCTGCCTCAGTCACCTGGATATCACATGAGCTCATTTAATCCTCCCCAGAACCTGCAAATGAGACTGAGGGTCAGAGTGGTCTAGCACCCAAGGTTCCATAAAAGAGCATGACCAAGGCTCACTGGAGCCCAGACTTCCAAAAAAGAAGGCCCCTGAGCACAGCATGGCACCACCGCAGCCCAAACCGTGGGCCTCGAGGGTAGGCCAGACTCCCCACGCACAGTTCACACCATTCGACAGATGCTCACAGCAGACCACAAGGCAATATGAGAAGTAACTGCTGATTGTGGAATCTCTGAATTTTGAGATTTACAGAAAAAAATCTGCTTTCGCGGGATGGTTAAAACAGTTCTACCAAGGAGTAAAGAGAGGGCATCTCAAGGCCCCTTCTGGACTAAGAATTTAATGCCTACTTATTGAGAAATGCTCCATGCATTTGCTCAGCCCTACATCAAGATGAAGTTCTCTGTGCCCTAGAAGCTTAGGTTCTAAAAGGGCCACAGAAATGGGTGAGACCTAAAAAATGCCAGAACAATGCAACGGCCTTAATCAGACTGTCTTTGCTTTGCCTTGCTTACAAGTCACTGACTTGAAACTGAATACGGTGTCATGTCTTTATGTTTCTTGAAGCTTTTTTTTTTTTTTAACAAAAGATCATATAAAGATTTTCTAACATGGTAAGACTTTTATATTGTATTTTTCTTAAACTGGAGTGTGGTACATTTACCCTCCATCAGATGATTGCTTATAACTCACCTTGCTTTATTAAGAATACCGCTAGAGGCTTCTATGTCCCTACTAAAAAAAAAATACATTTTCAGGCCCATTCAAACCAACGAAAATCCAAGATTTCAGAGCACAAGATAATGAAAATTCTCTCTATCCGTGTCTTTTACTACTTTTAATCTGTTAACAGTCCCTAAGTGTCCCAGATGAAAGGTACTGTCGCGGGAATTGACATCGTTAACAGCATTCCATACAGGTAAGTCTTGATTGTTCCAATTTCTCAAAAAGTTGGACACATTTACCGCCTCTATGACATCTCTAGGGTGTGTGGAAGAAATAAAAAAGAGGCCTGTACAATGTATTTCTCAAAATATACACACAAATAGTTTGCACATACAAACAGGGAAACCTTATAAATAATGTATGGGGAGCAAAGTATCGTCGGTAACGGAACTACTCATTTCGAAAGACAACACTGTCACCAAGTGTCCCCTCACCAAAACTGACTGGGAATTTTTAGGGGCCACCAAACCAGAGGTGGAGATTTTTAGGCACATTCTTGCCAGAAAAGAGAGCCTAGGGCTTAAACCACTCAACTTCTTGGCACGAATGCCAGGGCAACCCAAGCAAGTGGATATACAAGCCTACGTAACGCTTGGAAGTAGGAAGCTTTGGGGGACTACACCTGGACTGGTACTGGCCTCCCTCCCCAAAGGGACAAGGAGAGCAGAAACCTGGATGGAGTCAAGAGAGAGAAAAAAGAAAGGCAAGGCTGGGTATGGAGCAACGTGTGGATCCAGGAACACGTGTCTCAGAACTGCCGGGGCTCTGCAGACCAGCTGCATCCCCATTCTCCTTGACCCTCATTGGTATGATGAACTCAGGGTGGGCACATCCCGGCTGCCAAGTCACTTCCACCTGTCCATGGAGTTGACAGTTACTTGCTCACAGTGAACCAACCTCTCTGGACCTAACAGCTACTGCAGGAGGCGGTAGTGGAGAACAAGGTGACGACAACGACCAGATGCGAAAGAGGAAGAGACGTCCAGTGGACCGACTGGGTGGACTCATGGTGTGGGGTTAAGTCTGCAGAGCTAAAGGGCCCAGAGGTAGAAAAGGGAAGGGGAACCACGAGGATATGGTCAAGCCCCATCGTATGGATAGTTCATCCATATGTTGTATGCAAATTCCATTCAATTTGCTCTGAGTGAACAAGAGAGAACAAAATTATCCTTTAAACCATGTCAGTGACTTTATTTACCATCTCATTTGATGAGCTCATAGCCCAGGGTCAGAGGGAAATGGGAGCTGTGAGTCTGCCATCTCTCAGGAAGTCTCAGGCCTCAGAGGCCCCTCAGAGCCAAACTACCTCACCTTTTGCATTTTTCAAGCAACCTTATTCCTAAGCGCGAGTCACCCTCTTCATCAGGTTCTCCAAGAAACAGCAATCTCTCCCAATGAGAGAGGAAAAATGGGCTACTTTGGCTTGCTGAGGCACAATAGGTAGTTCTCCAAAATGGTACCTGCCTGGGGGACTTTTCAAGAAAATTAAGCATCAGTGGTGATTTGTTTGTCTTCACATAACGTATGTCCCAGATGTGCTGAGAAATAAGAAAAGGACGAATGAATCAAGGGCGGCTGATCCAAGGAGGCAAGGGGCAACTTCCACAGCCTACGTGGAAAGCTAGAGGGAGGGACCATCCAGCTGGTGGGAGCTGAAGACAGGGGCCAGTCCTCCTTGGGCTCGGGATGCCACCCCCTCTTCCTACATCTTCAGGCTCTCCTTCTCTGTTGGCCCCTCCCAGCCATATTAAAGAGCCACAAGGAAATGCTCTCCTCCATTCCATTCTCTGTCCTCCTATCCACTCCTCCCTTCTTTCCCTTTGCCATCAATTTCTTGACTTGCCCCCCATTTCTCCCCCCCCATCTACACTGCGATCTGGTTTCTGCCCCACTACTCTCGTGAAACTGATCTCCTTGAAGCCCCCAATGATTTCTCCGTTGACAAGTCCAGGGGACTACTTCTCAATCCTTATCTTTGTGACCGCCAAGCCGAGTTAGATCTTAAACAACGTCTCTGTCTTGAAAATCTCTTCCCTTGGCTTCCGCGCCACTTTTCCTTTTCTTTTCATGAGACTGATCACAACCAGTGCTGCAGATTCCATCGAATTAAGGAATGCTGTTGCCTACATGTGTGAATGCGCTGTGAGTAAAGTACTGAAGTAGAGGACACCTAAAGTGAAACGTCTTCATGAATGTCCACGTGGCTGAGCAGCAAGTTAACCTTTCATACATGTGCTAAAGAAGAAGAGTTGGGTTTTACTTTATTTACTTTTCCCTGGACTGTGTTGAATGACTATCATCTACAAGTTCAGCCTACTTTTTGCTGAGGATTAATGCACTGGGAGAGCTGAGAGAAAACTGAACAATAGAGCTGTCTTTTTCTTCATCAGTTCACCTTAGTTTCCCAAACTCTAAGTCTTTCCCGAATTCTTTCTCCTTTTTAGTGTAGTAAAAGGAACATAACACAACATCCACCATTTGGATCATTTTACAATTCACTGCACCATTCAGTGGAATTTACTACTGTCACAATGTTGTGCAACTATCACCACTGCCGAGCTGCAAAACATCTTCATCAACCAAGAGGAAACCTACACCCATTTTAAGGAGTCATTCCCTATTTCCCTCTCTTCCAAACCCCTGGCAACCACTGATGTAGAATCTTTTCTGTGTGTATGGATTTGCCACTGCTGGACATTTCATGTAAATGGAACCATACAGTATGTAGCCTTTCATGCCTGACTCCTTTCACTTAGTTGCATCCATCATGTAGCATGTATCAGAAATCCGCTCACTGTTATGGCTGAATCCTTCATACCCTTTGAATACAAAATTAAAAATACGTTGAGAGTGAAGCTCTGTTTTAATGGCACATCTATTAGGCCAATTCATTGAAAGAGGCTGAAGATGGAGATATTGTTGTGAAATGATAATCGTTGAGAAGCCTCAGCCAATTCGATAATGAAAAGTTTGGGAAATGTTGCAAAAAATTATCTGCTTTATATTAAAAGCCTATTAAACAAGGATGCAGGAGATTGTCTTTTTCTTGCAGGTAACTTAAATGAGGCAGAAAGAAATAACTGCCCTTTAAAACACATTTTGAAAGGATTCTCTTTATTCTTAATAGACGAATGGGAGTACAGGAAGTTCACATCCAATATGGACTCGCTGTCCAAACACTGTTTATCGTTCTAGCCACCACTATCGAATTATATTTCTTGAGGGTAAGGCAGCTCAATTCCTGCATATTACTTTCTAAAATTCATCCATCAAATCCATTAATACAGTATAAACAAGAGTTGTTCATGTTTAAGTGCACTTCAAATATCAGGTATAAAGAACCCCCAGTAAGAAAAAGAATCCTATATCTCTTGCCAGAATGTGGTCAGCTCTGGGGTGCTCTGCTAGCTGAAAGACACATTCATTATTAAGAGGATAGAGGCTGTTTAAGAGGGATGAGAGCCAAAAAGTTTTAACTACATATATGTGTTAAGAACAGTGCTAGGTTATCTCATATTCTATATCAGTCAAGGCTCACCATTTTACATACGTGAAAAGCAAAGTTAAAAGTGTATTAGTAGGGCTTCCCTGTTGGCGCGGTGGTTAAGGATCCACCTGCCAGTGCACGGGACACACGTTTGAGCCCTGGTCCGGGAAGATCCCACATGCCGCGGAGAAACTAAGACCATGTGCCACAACTACTGAGCTGCGTGCTAGAGCCCGTGAACCACAACTACTGAAGCCCACGCACCTAGACCCCATGCTCAGCAACAACAAGAAGCCACCACAATGAGAAGCCCGCGTACTGCAACAAAGAGTAGCCCCCGCTCACCGCAACTAGGGAAAGCCCGTGCACAGCAACGAAGAGCCTAGGCAGCCAAAGATAAATAATTAAATACGTCTATCTAAAAAAAAAGTGTTTCAGTAACTTACTAAAAGACACGCAATCAGTAAACGTGAGCAGGAATTCAATCCCAAATCTGTCACACTGAAGTTTAAGCTAATACTTGAGATTAATAAAAACAGCACTAAATTAAAAGTTCAGAGATATTTTTTATTTCATACTTTCACTAATGCTCTTTGGAGATAAATCATTTCATTTATATGGGCCTTAGTTTTCACAACTATAATACTTGGAAGCTTGACTAGATGATCTGTATGTCGTCTTCCAATTCTAAAATGTTCCACTAATTTGGATTGCTACAAAAATTGCCCTTGCAATACATGCGTGCTGCCACCAAGTAGCAGTAGAGACTACTAGTTCCTTTTTTATCCCTAGTGGGGGTGCATTTTCACAGCAGACTTATCCGTCAATAGTACAACCTATTAGTATAACTATAAGATAACAAAATAATCTGGTATTCTTTCCTGTAAAAGAGAAGCTTTACATTGTATCTGTGAATCGTACCAGAGTCACCTGTAGGTTTTTAAATAAGGAGGAAATCCTGAACCCATTGAATGAGAATCTTCAGAGACAGGACTTGGGCATCTGGAATTTTGGGGCTCCCATCACTTGTATATTTTATTTCATTTTACTTTTGCCTATGTACAATATTTGTCACATCCTTTTGAATCTTTAAAAGTTTCTTTTTGTTTTAAATTTTAGAATATTCCATAATCTTCACCTACTTTTCATAAGGTGTTACCTGTTGTGTTTATTCGATCTTGTGCTTCTCCTGGTTAAGACTTCTTTCTTTCCTTTTTTTGTTTTCGGGGCCCTGCCTCATGTCTTGCAGGATCTTAGTTCCCTGACCTGGGATTGGACCCCAGGGCCCCAGCAGTGAAAGCGCCATGTTCTAAACACTGGCCCACCAGGGAAGTCCCAAGATTTCAGTTTTAAATGACTTCTTTCCCCACTCTAATTCATTCCTGGGATCAGTTTCACATTTGGACATTAAAGCAACCTTGCATTGCCAGAATAAAGCTACTTTGATTCTGATATATGATTGTTTTACATACCATGGATATAGTTTGTGCTTCTCTTTACACATTTTGCATGCATGTTCAAAGGAGAAACTGGCCTGTGATTCTATTCTTGTAATATTCTTTATAGATTTTTTTTAAGATTCTATACTTTATGTTTTATTTATTTATTTTTGGCTGCATTGGGTCTTCATTGCTGCATGCGAGCTTTCTCTAGTTTCGGCGAGCGGGGGTCTATCCTCTGTTGCGGTGAGTGGGCTTCTCATTGCAGCCTTCTGACCCCATGGGCTTCTGACCCCATTCGTCGGTGCTACTTCAGTTCCTAACCCCTTCCCTTCTGACCCTGGGCGGTGAAATCCTCTTTCTGCGGCTGGCCTGCGGCAGAAAGTCAATGAAGCAAGAGTAGGCTTGGAGTATCCAAGGAGCAGAAAGGATGTCAGCGTGTGGAAAACAGAGCGAGCAAATTGGAGAGGAGAAGGAAACAGTCAGAGAGGAAACAGACACCCAGATTTCTAGGTCTGTGGAGGCACTCTGAGGACTTTGCATTTTCTGTGAAGAAGCCATTGAAGAAATTTGCGTGACATGATCTGACTTATGTTTTAACAAGATCTCTCTGGATGCCACGCTGATTAGAGACTGTAGGAGAGCAAGGACAAGCCCCAGAAGACCAATAGTTGATTCAAAGAACTGATTACTCGAACATGGTCCCCATCCTCAGTGAAGACGCAGAGCAGGAATTGGCAAATAATGGCCACGAATCAAATCAGGCTCTCAGCCTGGATCTGGGGGACTGTGAGCTAATAATGGTTCTCACGTTTAGAAAGCTTGTTGAAGAGGAAAGAGGAGGAGAAGCTACAGAAACTGTATATGGCCCACAAAGCCTAAGATATTTAAAATCCAGAAAATGCTTTCCAACACCTGACGTAAAGCATGTGGCTGGTAGGAGGTCCTCAACCAAATTTGGAAGAGGAATACATGAGTCAGTTAGTTCCTGAAAACACTGTAAAGTGATAGGTGTCAAGAAACATTTATCCCTTCAACCTTAACCTTCACAAATGATGCCAGTTCCATTGAGCTGTTGAAAAATACATTCTGGCTTTCAAAAAAATAACCCAGAGGGCATTTTCTCACATAGGCAAGGTCATAAACAACTGTCAAGTGAAGTTGAAATAGCAACTAATCAAATAAAAAACATTTTTACAGATTTTTAAATCTTACAAAGCATTTTCATGTTCATTATCTAATTTAATCCTCAAATCAACGTCATGAGATAGTTACTATTTCCCCATTAGAAATGACCACATAGGAAATCCTTAGTGATTGCTCAAGAAAAGCTGAAATCTTGAGTGTTACATCTATTAATGCCATGGTTGGGTGTTTTCCCATGGGAACATTGGATGCTAAAATCCACAGGGATTTTCAGCTCAAGATGGCAGACTAGGAAATATATTTACTTTCTGTTCCTCCTGAAACCATATCTAAATAAAACTGTAGAAATACCAAAATTAATCAACCAATAAAAGCCAAGATATTTTGGAAGTCATCAACCACAGAAAGATTTCAACACATTTCGAGAAGGCAAACAATGAAATGGAGGAGCCATGAATAAAATAATGAAGAAAAAAAGGCTGAGCCTAAGTAAGGTCTGCACAAAGTCACTCAGCGTTTGCTGAGCTCTGGTTATAGTCAAGGGCAGAGGAAAGAAGAGGGGCTGAAAACAAGGAGACAAACGTCATTTTAGGAAAAACACTTCATTTAATGAGCTCCAGGGAACACTCAGCCTGCTGCCATACTAACTCATGAATTACAATGGATTGTTGGTAAGCAAGACAAGAAAACAGGGAAGAAACAAAAGAAACAAAAATCAAGACACTGTTTCTAACTGAACTCTTCTCAAATGAGATCGAGGAATTATGGTTCAATGCCACAGCTGTAAATCATTTCTGCTCTTGGAGAGGTTACAAAGGGCTTATAATATTTCCCTTTTTTTCAGACAGAATTTAGGTCTGAGCAAAAGCTTTTGTGTCCTCCAACCCCAAAATTTATTGGGGATGGAAGCCCAGATTTGCTGGGACATACCATAAAAAGAATCTCATGAGCAGAGGGTCAAACTGATTTTGGAATATATGAACTATGCCCAGTGTGAGTTTCTATAGATTTATATATATATATATATATATATATATATACATTTTTACTGATCTATATGATTTTGGGTTCTGAAACTTCTACATGTCTCATGCGTGATACATAACAGACAATGTCAGCCCCAGGAGGGAGAAAACACTCCAATGAAGCAAGCCAAAGAAACAAGTTTTAAGCAAGGTCAAGTGATGTGTGGACCAGGATTGTTCAATTCCTACCTGTCATGCTGAAGCTTCCAGCTCCTGAATAACAACACATGCTTCCCTTGTCCTAGACAGCCAAGAGTACGTCTCCTCCCTTGGGCATAAGAATCCCTAGAGTTACATATGTGTAGTAAAGAGTGGACCCAGCTGTCATACTCACAATGACCAAATTGTGCTGATCGTACTTTATACCAATACATCGCTCCACGCTGAAGTTGCAATAAATGATATATTTGCTTTCTAGACATATGAATGAGACGCCTTACTGGATATACTCCAGGAAGGCCAGAGAAGCTGGCTTCTAATCCATACGGAACAATTCACTGGTGAATTTCTGTCAGGATAGCCCATGATTTATCTAGAATATCATCTTTACATATCTGGATCCTTCCAACTAGACAAAGGGAAAATACGGGCTTCAAGCCTCAATTAGAAATATGGAATGGCGCCATGCTGACAACTGGTGGTCCCTGACCTGTATCTTCTGAGATTAGAACACAGTGTGGTGGATGACCAATTCAGGCGTTGAACAAAAGAAGACCTCCTACAGGGCAGTGTAGCTGTTTGTTACAGGTATGGCACTTAGGGCTAAGTACCATAAGGACTACAAGAAAAAAAAAATCAAGTAACACATGAAGCATATACGATAAGGAGGCACCACAGTCCAGAGCACAAGCTCTGGAACCACACAGGCTTGGATCGAATCCCGGCTAAGCCACTACCATCTATATACCCTGAAGGACAGGCCAAGGTTTAAATGTTCTTTTACCAAATTGCAAAAAAGAAGTGAAGAAAGAACCTATCTGCCAGGAAGGGACATCGTGGGGTGCAGCATCCAGTCGGATCAGGGCTCTGCATCTCCTGCTCAGAAACCTTGGCCACCTGGCTCATGGTGATGCTGGCAGCTGAGCAGCCCTGGAGAAGGCGATCCTGTCTCCAGGTCTCGCAGAGGAGCTGGGGAGCTCTCCGGACGAGGTGGCCCACACCCTGGTAAGCTCTGGCTGCCTCCTGCCCTCAGGTCTGAGCAGGCTCTGGCCTCTGGTCCCCGTGGTGGGGAAGGCCTGGCCGATACATACGCAGGGCTGAGGGGCCTGCAGAGCCAGTCCCCAGGCAGGGTGACCTCTGGAGGAGGCGTCCACAGTCCCCAACGGTCTCTGCATGGTGGCCCATCTGGTGCCAAACACCTGCCACCCACAGCCAGACGTCCCAGCCACTAGAAAGTCCAGAAGGGGCCCCGCCCTTTGCCTTTGGGCTGGGGTTAAGCCACCAGCTGGGCTTGCATGTGACCCCTGCCTCACCCCGTGCCCCGCCCGCTCCTTCTCTGTGACACTTACAATGGATATGTCATAAAGCCAGGCAGAGCCAGTGCTATAAATTCAGAGGAGTTAGAATCTAAGAAGAGGCTCTCCCACTTTCACTCTCTGCTCTCAGATCAGGCAGGCAGTACCTCTAATATGGAAGCTATGGACACCACACCTCCTTCACACGCTGTCCTCTTCTATTCTGCTCCTGTTTTCCCCAGCACCCCATTCACTGCTTTGGCGGGCATCGGTGCTTCAGCAGGAAGCACGTCAGACCCCGAACCTATGGACACCACACCTCCTTCACACGCTGTCATCTTCCATTCTGCTCCTGTTTTCCCCAGCACCCCATTCACTGCTTTGGCGGGCATCGGTGCTTCAGCAGGAAGCACGTCAGACCCCGAACCTATGGACACCACACCTCCTTCACACGCTGTCATCTTCCATTCTGCTCCTGTTTTCCCCAGCACCCCATTTACGGCCCCGGTGGGCATCGGTGCTTCAGCAGGAAGCACGTCAGACCCCGAACCTATGGACACCACACCTCCTTCACACGCTGTCATCTTCTATTCTGCTCCTGTTTTCTCCAGCAACCCATTTACGCCTTTGGTGGGCATCGGTGCCTCAGCAGTCAGCACCTCAGACCCCGAACCTATGGACACCACACCTCCTTCCCACGCTGTCATCTTCCATCCTGCTCCTCTTTACCCCAGCACCCCATTTACGGCTTAGGCCGGCACTGGTGCTTCAGCAGGCAGCACCTGTAACACCAAAGCTATGGACACCACACCTCCTTCCCAGGCTGTCATTTTCCAGTCTGCCCTGTCTCCAATAGAACCACTACCCATTTCACACCGCTGTTCCAAGTTCTGGGAACACACCACCCAGTGATAGCAATGCCTCAGCCCATGCCTCGACTCATTTACCTGCAACCTGAGCCAACAGACAGACCAACACTTCAAAGTTATGACAGAAAGTTGAGTAAGTTATACGCTTGGAATTTCATTTATTATTATTAACAAGCACAACTGTAGTGCTTAGACTATAACAAGTACTATTCTAAGGGCTTACCAAATATTAACTCACTTATTCCTCATAATGGCAACCCTAGAGGTAGGGAATATTCATAATGTTCACTTTCTTGGGGGAAACTGAGGCCCAGAGACGTTGAATAGCTTGCCTAATGCCACACAGTAAGTAGGTGGCAAAACCCGGGATTAAAACCAGACCGTCTAGACTTTCATCACTTTGCTGTGTCACCGTACTATAAGTTGTGGTTAGGGAAGGAACTAAATTGACAAGACTCTGAACTAAAAGGAGAAGGGAGAAATGAGAAAATGAGTGATCCTAGAAACTAGAGTAGATTTAGGCTCAGGAATTTCTGGTGATGAGACCCGGAAGAACAAGAACTTGGTTGGAATATTAACTTGGGGTAGTATCTGAATCCACTGAGAAATGGTTTTGTTTTCTGTAAGATTTAGAAAGGTCAGTTGGATGAAGATTAATGAAGACAAAAGTAGAAAGGAAAAGAAAAAGGTGCCTTAAGTGAGACATAACCGCTTCCCTCTACGTACCCACAGGTGGGGTCCTGTGGGAAAGGATGGAGCTCTCTCTACCGGGTTGGTCACCAGGCTGAACAAGGAGAAACATGGCAACCATTGTACTGGTTTTGATGATCTCTCAAAACCAAGGCTTCAGTTTCCAAGAACGACCTACGGTAGCATAACTAGTGTGTGTCACACATGCCACTAAGTGTGTTTCCAGTCACACAATTTAATTGGAGAACTACTTCCTATGAGGTAGGCATTAGTTCCCTATGGCTGCTGTAACAAATGACTACAAATGTGCTTGCTTCTAACAAAACCCACTTATTTTCTTATGGTTCTGGAAGACAGAGGTCCAAAACCAGTTTCCCTGGGCTGAAACCAGAAGTCGACAGGGCCATCCATCCTCCTTCTAGAGGCTCTAAGCGAGAATCTGTTTCCTCGCCAGCATTCCTTCACTTCTGGCCACATCAATGCAACCCCAACTTCGTCATCACATTCTCTTTGGAGTACAAATTCCCTCTGCCTCTCTCTTACGAGAACACCAGTGGTTATATTTGGGCCCATCCAGGTAGTCCAGGAGAATCTTCCCATCTGAGAACCATTACTTTCATCCCACTGGCAAAGTGCCTTCTGCCATTTAAGGTGACATTCACAGGTTCTGGAGAGTAGAATGTGGACATTTGGGGGCAATGGTATTATTCAGTCTACTACAAGGTAGATACTATTATCTTTCTCAGATGTAGGAAATGACGTTTAGGGAAGTAGTTTGTCTCAGGTCTACAATTTCCAGAGTAGAGACTTAAATTCTGCCACTGACACTTTAGGACACACCCTAAACAACTTTAATCTGTGTCCTTAACTACTGCATAATCCTTGGTTAAGAGTCACACTTAGGTATCAAGACCCAATTGAATACAACACAAGTACTGTCTCCTCTTTCACTATGTTTGCCTGGTGTACTGATGAATCTTGCCCAGAGCAGAAGAGTTCAGAAAACTGTCATGCAGGTTTACGAAGAGAAAGCATTTACTGTTTGACGTGCCCGGAGTAACGGAAGGCTTTTTCAAATAAAATATGCCACCAAATAGTCAAGTGTCACAACAGAGGTAACCCCGTGGGAGTCACGAGGAGACTAAAATTATCTCCAATTGTGCAGGAGAGAAAAGTTTCACTGAAGGCAGGTGTAGTTCAGCCAAGCCCTACAGCACAGAAGTAGGAATGTGGGTATGTACAAATGGGAAACAGATTAATGCAGAATGGATGAGAAATATGCATTCGACCTATTCTAAAACAACTGGCTTATTAACTCAGTAAATCGATTTAGTCAGTCAAACTAGCTTTAGCTGATTACTTATCCAGGGAATAGCTGTTTAGAGTAATTTTTGTCATAGAACAGTAAATAAAATGGTTGATCTATAGCTTTAGGCTTGCTAAGTGAAACAGATTGCTCTAGATGATTTTCAAGTGACTTACTTGGTAGTACTCACGAAATTGGGGGTTAACAATTGCTTAAGAAAACAAAGAGAACTGATTTTAAATAAAGTAGTTACTGTGTAAACTATCTGTTCAGTAGCTCATGTTAAACGGATGTTTATAATCCCCATTGGACAACCAATTACTTTTTTGCAAATGGCAATGTGAATTGCTCTCGCATAAACTATAGCAATGACCACCTATCTAATTTGTTGTCCAAACCAGAAATCTTCTAACAATACTGGTGTCCTAATAAAAATAAGCACGAAGGGAACACACACTGGGTGTCTCCCGTGTGCCTGTGCATGCATCTATATCTCACTGAACCCCCATAACAGCCCCCAAGAGAGGGACTCTGAGTGTCCCCGTGCTGCTGGTGGAGAAACAGGCACAGGAAGGTTCAATAGTCTACCTACCTAAGATCACACAGAGGGTGGGAGAGCCCGTTTTTAAACCACCTGCCTCCAATTCCAGGTGCCTGGAGCCAGACTCAGCCTACAGCTCTCTTCTGCTCGCCTGGAGGTGAAACAAGGTGTCATGATTAGTCAAATCCCGTCTTCACTCATCAAGGTAGCTTGAACACCTGCACGTCCTCCAAGTAGCATGTAGCATAAGCAATAAGATGTTTGCCCCGTGATCGTCCAGGAACTTGGAATCAGCTGTGCCTGGTTAGGCTGAACTGGTTTAGAGTGGAGAGGACCACTGATCTTCCACCTGGGCAAGTGCCTTTTGACCTCCTGCCATCAGAGGGCCGAAAACTCCAGCCTGAGAATGTGCTGAGGCCTGTAGCCTAGTTAAGCCAGCTCAGAACAATGACGAGCACACCTTTTTCCAATCACCTTTCCTCACGCTCCCCATGCCTCATACTGCCCTGCTTCTTTACTCTTTATCCCACAGATACCCAAAGCCCCTTGCCTTTGGGGAGGCGGATTTGAGACCTATTGTCACGTCACGTCCTCGCTTGGCTGCCCTGTGAATAAACCTCCTCTTTGCTGCAAACCTCAGCATTTCAGTGTTCTGGCTTGCTGCGCCTCAGACAGAATGGTTGGGAGCAGTGGTACAGGTCCCTTGCCTGTGAGCGAAGCTGGTTCCAAACCCTTGCCCTCAGCGTCACCGTCACCTAGGAGCTTGCTAGAAGCACAGAATCCAGGCCCCACCCAGAACTACTGAATACCAGCCTGCATTTAACAAGATCCACAAGAGAGGCATACCCATATTAAAGTTGGAGAGGCACCAAGCTGTCATCATCTTCTCCGCAGCTAATGAAAACGAAGCAAAGATTCATCCCGAGCCGACTCTGCCTCAGTCACCTGGATATCACATGAGCTCATTTAATCCTCCCCAGAACCTGCAAATGAGACTGAGGGTCAGAGTGGTCTAGCACCCAAGGTTCCATAAAAGAGCATGACCAAGGCTCACTGGAGCCCAGACTTCCAAAAAAGAAGGCCCCTGAGCACAGCATGGCACCACCGCAGCCCAAACCGTGGGCCTCGAGGGTAGGCCAGACTCCCCACGCACAGTTCACACCATTCGACAGATGCTCACAGCAGACCACAAGGCAATATGAGAAGTAACTGCTGATTGTGGAATCTCTGAATTTTGAGATTTACAGAAAAAAATCTGCTTTCGCGGGATGGTTAAAACAGTTCTACCAAGGAGTAAAGAGAGGGCATCTCAAGGCCCCTTCTGGACTAAGAATTTAATGCCTACTTATTGAGAAATGCTCCATGCATTTGCTCAGCCCTACATCAAGATGAAGTTCTCTGTGCCCTAGAAGCTTAGGTTCTAAAAGGGCCACAGAAATGGGTGAGACCTAAAAAATGCCAGAACAATGCAACGGCCTTAATCAGACTGTCTTTGCTTTGCCTTGCTTACAAGTCACTGACTTGAAACTGAATACGGTGTCATGTCTTTATGTTTCTTGAAGCTTTTTTTTTTTTTAACAAAAGATCATATAAAGATTTTCTAACATGGTAAGACTTTTATATTGTATTTTTCTTAAACTGGAGTGTGGTACATTTACCCTCCATCAGATGATTGCTTATAACTCACCTTGCTTTATTAAGAATACCGCTAGAGGCTTCTATGTCCCTACTAAAAAAAAAATACATTTTCAGGCCCATTCAAACCAACGAAAATCCAAGATTTCAGAGCACAAGATAATGAAAATTCTCTCTATCCGTGTCTTTTACTACTTTTAATCTGTTAACAGTCCCTAAGTGTCCCAGATGAAAGGTACTGTCGCGGGAATTGACATCGTTAACAGCATTCCATACAGGTAAGTCTTGATTGTTCCAATTTCTCAAAAAGTTGGACACATTTACCGCCTCTATGACATCTCTAGGGTGTGTGGAAGAAATAAAAAAGAGGCCTGTACAATGTATTTCTCAAAATATACACACAAATAGTTTGCACATACAAACAGGGAAACCTTATAAATAATGTATGGGGAGCAAAGTATCG
This sequence comes from Stenella coeruleoalba, assembly GCF_951394435.1. Classification (NCBI taxonomy): domain Eukaryota; kingdom Metazoa; phylum Chordata; class Mammalia; order Artiodactyla; family Delphinidae; genus Stenella; species Stenella coeruleoalba. The sequence continues at coordinate 28,097 of NW_027646324.1, forward strand.
TCGGTAACGGAACTACTCATTTCGAAAGACAACACTGTCACCAAGTGTCCCCTCACCAAAACTGACTGGGAATTTTTAGGGGCCACCAAACCAGAGGTGGAGATTTTTAGGCACATTCTTGCCAGAAAAGAGAGCCTAGGGCTTAAACCACTCAACTTCTTGGCACGAATGCCAGGGCAACCCAAGCAAGTGGATATACAAGCCTACGTAACGCTTGGAAGTAGGAAGCTTTGGGGGACTACACCTGGACTGGTACTGGCCTCCCTCCCCAAAGGGACAAGGAGAGCAGAAACCTGGATGGAGTCAAGAGAGAGAAAAAAGAAAGGCAAGGCTGGGTATGGAGCAACGTGTGGATCCAGGAACACGTGTCTCAGAACTGCCGGGGCTCTGCAGACCAGCTGCATCCCCATTCTCCTTGACCCTCATTGGTATGATGAACTCAGGGTGGGCACATCCCGGCTGCCAAGTCACTTCCACCTGTCCATGGAGTTGACAGTTACTTGCTCACAGTGAACCAACCTCTCTGGACCTAACAGCTACTGCAGGAGGCGGTAGTGGAGAACAAGGTGACGACAACGACCAGATGCGAAAGAGGAAGAGACGTCCAGTGGACCGACTGGGTGGACTCATGGTGTGGGGTTAAGTCTGCAGAGCTAAAGGGCCCAGAGGTAGAAAAGGGAAGGGGAACCACGAGGATATGGTCAAGCCCCATCGTATGGATAGTTCATCCATATGTTGTATGCAAATTCCATTCAATTTGCTCTGAGTGAACAAGAGAGAACAAAATTATCCTTTAAACCATGTCAGTGACTTTATTTACCATCTCATTTGATGAGCTCATAGCCCAGGGTCAGAGGGAAATGGGAGCTGTGAGTCTGCCATCTCTCAGGAAGTCTCAGGCCTCAGAGGCCCCTCAGAGCCAAACTACCTCACCTTTTGCATTTTTCAAGCAACCTTATTCCTAAGCGCGAGTCACCCTCTTCATCAGGTTCTCCAAGAAACAGCAATCTCTCCCAATGAGAGAGGAAAAATGGGCTACTTTGGCTTGCTGAGGCACAATAGGTAGTTCTCCAAAATGGTACCTGCCTGGGGGACTTTTCAAGAAAATTAAGCATCAGTGGTGATTTGTTTGTCTTCACATAACGTATGTCCCAGATGTGCTGAGAAATAAGAAAAGGACGAATGAATCAAGGGCGGCTGATCCAAGGAGGCAAGGGGCAACTTCCACAGCCTACGTGGAAAGCTAGAGGGAGGGACCATCCAGCTGGTGGGAGCTGAAGACAGGGGCCAGTCCTCCTTGGGCTCGGGATGCCACCCCCTCTTCCTACATCTTCAGGCTCTCCTTCTCTGTTGGCCCCTCCCAGCCATATTAAAGAGCCACAAGGAAATGCTCTCCTCCATTCCATTCTCTGTCCTCCTATCCACTCCTCCCTTCTTTCCCTTTGCCATCAATTTCTTGACTTGCCCCCCATTTCTCCCCCCCCATCTACACTGCGATCTGGTTTCTGCCCCACTACTCTCGTGAAACTGATCTCCTTGAAGCCCCCAATGATTTCTCCGTTGACAAGTCCAGGGGACTACTTCTCAATCCTTATCTTTGTGACCGCCAAGCCGAGTTAGATCTTAAACAACGTCTCTGTCTTGAAAATCTCTTCCCTTGGCTTCCGCGCCACTTTTCCTTTTCTTTTCATGAGACTGATCACAACCAGTGCTGCAGATTCCATCGAATTAAGGAATGCTGTTGCCTACATGTGTGAATGCGCTGTGAGTAAAGTACTGAAGTAGAGGACACCTAAAGTGAAACGTCTTCATGAATGTCCACGTGGCTGAGCAGCAAGTTAACCTTTCATACATGTGCTAAAGAAGAAGAGTTGGGTTTTACTTTATTTACTTTTCCCTGGACTGTGTTGAATGACTATCATCTACAAGTTCAGCCTACTTTTTGCTGAGGATTAATGCACTGGGAGAGCTGAGAGAAAACTGAACAATAGAGCTGTCTTTTTCTTCATCAGTTCACCTTAGTTTCCCAAACTCTAAGTCTTTCCCGAATTCTTTCTCCTTTTTAGTGTAGTAAAAGGAACATAACACAACATCCACCATTTGGATCATTTTACAATTCACTGCACCATTCAGTGGAATTTACTACTGTCACAATGTTGTGCAACTATCACCACTGCCGAGCTGCAAAACATCTTCATCAACCAAGAGGAAACCTACACCCATTTTAAGGAGTCATTCCCTATTTCCCTCTCTTCCAAACCCCTGGCAACCACTGATGTAGAATCTTTTCTGTGTGTATGGATTTGCCACTGCTGGACATTTCATGTAAATGGAACCATACAGTATGTAGCCTTTCATGCCTGACTCCTTTCACTTAGTTGCATCCATCATGTAGCATGTATCAGAAATCCGCTCACTGTTATGGCTGAATCCTTCATACCCTTTGAATACAAAATTAAAAATACGTTGAGAGTGAAGCTCTGTTTTAATGGCACATCTATTAGGCCAATTCATTGAAAGAGGCTGAAGATGGAGATATTGTTGTGAAATGATAATCGTTGAGAAGCCTCAGCCAATTCGATAATGAAAAGTTTGGGAAATGTTGCAAAAAATTATCTGCTTTATATTAAAAGCCTATTAAACAAGGATGCAGGAGATTGTCTTTTTCTTGCAGGTAACTTAAATGAGGCAGAAAGAAATAACTGCCCTTTAAAACACATTTTGAAAGGATTCTCTTTATTCTTAATAGACGAATGGGAGTACAGGAAGTTCACATCCAATATGGACTCGCTGTCCAAACACTGTTTATCGTTCTAGCCACCACTATCGAATTATATTTCTTGAGGGTAAGGCAGCTCAATTCCTGCATATTACTTTCTAAAATTCATCCATCAAATCCATTAATACAGTATAAACAAGAGTTGTTCATGTTTAAGTGCACTTCAAATATCAGGTATAAAGAACCCCCAGTAAGAAAAAGAATCCTATATCTCTTGCCAGAATGTGGTCAGCTCTGGGGTGCTCTGCTAGCTGAAAGACACATTCATTATTAAGAGGATAGAGGCTGTTTAAGAGGGATGAGAGCCAAAAAGTTTTAACTACATATATGTGTTAAGAACAGTGCTAGGTTATCTCATATTCTATATCAGTCAAGGCTCACCATTTTACATACGTGAAAAGCAAAGTTAAAAGTGTATTAGTAGGGCTTCCCTGTTGGCGCGGTGGTTAAGGATCCACCTGCCAGTGCACGGGACACACGTTTGAGCCCTGGTCCGGGAAGATCCCACATGCCGCGGAGAAACTAAGACCATGTGCCACAACTACTGAGCTGCGTGCTAGAGCCCGTGAACCACAACTACTGAAGCCCACGCACCTAGACCCCATGCTCAGCAACAACAAGAAGCCACCACAATGAGAAGCCCGCGTACTGCAACAAAGAGTAGCCCCCGCTCACCGCAACTAGGGAAAGCCCGTGCACAGCAACGAAGAGCCTAGGCAGCCAAAGATAAATAATTAAATACGTCTATCTAAAAAAAAAGTGTTTCAGTAACTTACTAAAAGACACGCAATCAGTAAACGTGAGCAGGAATTCAATCCCAAATCTGTCACACTGAAGTTTAAGCTAATACTTGAGATTAATAAAAACAGCACTAAATTAAAAGTTCAGAGATATTTTTTATTTCATACTTTCACTAATGCTCTTTGGAGATAAATCATTTCATTTATATGGGCCTTAGTTTTCACAACTATAATACTTGGAAGCTTGACTAGATGATCTGTATGTCGTCTTCCAATTCTAAAATGTTCCACTAATTTGGATTGCTACAAAAATTGCCCTTGCAATACATGCGTGCTGCCACCAAGTAGCAGTAGAGACTACTAGTTCCTTTTTTATCCCTAGTGGGGGTGCATTTTCACAGCAGACTTATCCGTCAATAGTACAACCTATTAGTATAACTATAAGATAACAAAATAATCTGGTATTCTTTCCTGTAAAAGAGAAGCTTTACATTGTATCTGTGAATCGTACCAGAGTCACCTGTAGGTTTTTAAATAAGGAGGAAATCCTGAACCCATTGAATGAGAATCTTCAGAGACAGGACTTGGGCATCTGGAATTTTGGGGCTCCCATCACTTGTATATTTTATTTCATTTTACTTTTGCCTATGTACAATATTTGTCACATCCTTTTGAATCTTTAAAAGTTTCTTTTTGTTTTAAATTTTAGAATATTCCATAATCTTCACCTACTTTTCATAAGGTGTTACCTGTTGTGTTTATTCGATCTTGTGCTTCTCCTGGTTAAGACTTCTTTCTTTCCTTTTTTTGTTTTCGGGGCCCTGCCTCATGTCTTGCAGGATCTTAGTTCCCTGACCTGGGATTGGACCCCAGGGCCCCAGCAGTGAAAGCGCCATGTTCTAAACACTGGCCCACCAGGGAAGTCCCAAGATTTCAGTTTTAAATGACTTCTTTCCCCACTCTAATTCATTCCTGGGATCAGTTTCACATTTGGACATTAAAGCAACCTTGCATTGCCAGAATAAAGCTACTTTGATTCTGATATATGATTGTTTTACATACCATGGATATAGTTTGTGCTTCTCTTTACACATTTTGCATGCATGTTCAAAGGAGAAACTGGCCTGTGATTCTATTCTTGTAATATTCTTTATAGATTTTTTTTAAGATTCTATACTTTATGTTTTATTTATTTATTTTTGGCTGCATTGGGTCTTCATTGCTGCATGCGAGCTTTCTCTAGTTTCGGCGAGCGGGGGTCTATCCTCTGTTGCGGTGAGTGGGCTTCTCATTGCAGCCTTCTGACCCCATGGGCTTCTGACCCCATTCGTCGGTGCTACTTCAGTTCCTAACCCCTTCCCTTCTGACCCTGGGCGGTGAAATCCTCTTTCTGCGGCTGGCCTGCGGCAGAAAGTCAATGAGGCAAGAGTAGGCTTGGAGTATCCAAGGAGCAGAAAGGATGTCAGCGTGTGGAAAACAGAGCGAGCAAATTGGAGAGGAGAAGGAAACAGTCAGAGAGGAAACAGACACCCAGATTTCTAGGTCTGTGGAGGCACTCTGAGGACTTTGCATTTTCTGTGAAGAAGCCATTGAAGAAATTTGCGTGACATGATCTGACTTATGTTTTAACAAGATCTCTCTGGATGCCACGCTGATTAGAGACTGTAGGAGAGCAAGGACAAGCCCCAGAAGACCAATAGTTGATTCAAAGAACTGATTACTCGAACATGGTCCCCATCCTCAGTGAAGACGCAGAGCAGGAATTGGCAAATAATGGCCACGAATCAAATCAGGCTCTCAGCCTGGATCTGGGGGACTGTGAGCTAATAATGGTTCTCACGTTTAGAAAGCTTGTTGAAGAGGAAAGAGGAGGAGAAGCTACAGAAACTGTATATGGCCCACAAAGCCTAAGATATTTAAAATCCAGAAAATGCTTTCCAACACCTGACGTAAAGCATGTGGCTGGTAGGAGGTCCTCAACCAAATTTGGAAGAGGAATACATGAGTCAGTTAGTTCCTGAAAACACTGTAAAGTGATAGGTGTCAAGAAACATTTATCCCTTCAACCTTAACCTTCACAAATGATGCCAGTTCCATTGAGCTGTTGAAAAATACATTCTGGCTTTCAAAAAAATAACCCAGAGGGCATTTTCTCACATAGGCAAGGTCATAAACAACTGTCAAGTGAAGTTGAAATAGCAACTAATCAAATAAAAAACATTTTTACAGATTTTTAAATCTTACAAAGCATTTTCATGTTCATTATCTAATTTAATCCTCAAATCAACGTCATGAGATAGTTACTATTTCCCCATTAGAAATGACCACATAGGAAATCCTTAGTGATTGCTCAAGAAAAGCTGAAATCTTGAGTGTTACATCTATTAATGCCATGGTTGGGTGTTTTCCCATGGGAACATTGGATGCTAAAATCCACAGGGATTTTCAGCTCAAGATGGCAGACTAGGAAATATATTTACTTTCTGTTCCTCCTGAAACCATATCTAAATAAAACTGTAGAAATACCAAAATTAATCAACCAATAAAAGCCAAGATATTTTGGAAGTCATCAACCACAGAAAGATTTCAACACATTTCGAGAAGGCAAACAATGAAATGGAGGAGCCATGAATAAAATAATGAAGAAAAAAAGG